>NC_043975.1:7488621-7611121 GCF_902148855.1 Sphaeramia orbicularis | reverse complement strand
ACAGACAGACAGACAGACAGACAGACAGATAGACAGACAGACAGACAGACAGACAGAGACAGACAGACAGACACACAGACACACAGACACACAGACACTTGCATCCTGTAGTTTTCAGTCAGGACAACTATTTCATGTACAAAACTCCACTTCTTCTTTCCTGGGTCTGAGGATGACAGAACTGAACTCACCTCGACAGTCTTCATCTAAACATACCAAACATATGTCAGCCTCCTGCACAAATTGTGCACATAATTATAATAAAACAAACTAACCTGGTTCATGTGTCTGTATTTCATTCTTTTTCTTCTAAAAAAAAAAAAAAAAAAAAAAAAGGCTAGTCTAATGGAACATTTCTCCATTTCTGCTGCTCTTTCTTTCTTTACCCTGTCAGCCTTTTTTTCCTTGTAACTTAATGCAACAGTTCAATGATTATCCTTACATAACCTGAATTCATCCCACAAATATAAGTTTGAGGAACCGTTTAAAGCATGTTCCAGGTTTTAGGATTCAGTCTAAATTTAGTTAAGTAATTTTGCAGGATTTTGGCTGGAGTCTGCAAATGTCTGCTCAGGAAGCACTCGAATGTATTTATTTAAGGATGATGCAAACCACTATTCAGTTTTTTTTAACCCATAAAGACCCAAATATACTCTGGAGACCAAAAGCATCTACAGATCTAAACTGCTTGATACCTGTTGATCCATTAATTCTATCAATACATGTAAATAATTGGTGTAAAATACAGTTTGTCATCTTTTCATGGTCATCAGATATGACCCATTTGGACGTTCAGAGGCTCTGTAGTTACCATGGAAACACCGTCATCTTCTACAACATTGATTCACCAGTAAAACCCATGGAGTTGGATCAACGACAGTGGATGGACACATTTGGTTTATGCTCAGTTAATGATATCTTTGTGGAAAAGTCTTTTTTTTTCAGTTTTTCCTCTATAATAACCTTTGAATTAACTCAATTTTAATGAACGTCTACATGATCATTGACTGAAATCCAGGAAAATACCAGATTTTTAATGAAAAAAAGCAATATTAATATTATAATAAATGATGATAAATAGCTTAGGTAAAGTCAAATGTAAACAGAAATGACAATGGATGAAGATTATGATCAAACAAGTGGTGCCAGGCAAAACAAACCCCGCCCCTCGCACGTATTTCGCCCATTATAAGTAAATGGGAAGGTTTAAAAAATTATTAAAAATTTGAACTTTGACCTACTTTTCCAAAAATGTAATGACATCTATTGTGCACTGTAAAAAAAAAAAAAATCCAGTAAAAAAAAAGAAACTGTATTATTCCGGCAGCAGGGGTGCTGGAAAAATACTGTAAAATAACAGAAAATAACCATCTCATAAAAATATGATAATTCTCCATAATTAAAATACAGTTTTTCACCCTAACTTTACATGAGATTTTTCTTTTTTTTTTTTTTTTACTTTTTAATGTTCAATAAAGAATATTAACATGAATTAAAACAATCAAATTACCTATAAATACATATATAAATAATTTTTAATGAGACTCAGTTGTACAATCCACTGATAAAAACTGTATTTTGTCAGTTTATCAGTGCTTATACATGTTATACATTCACAAAAATACATTTATTCAACATTTTTGTTGTGAAACCTCCTGTAATTACACAAGATATTTGCCAATTAACAAACAAGTCTTGTTAAAATTACAGAGCAAATACTTCTTTAAAGGTTAATTGTCAGTAATTTTATTTATTATAAAATTGTCAGTCGTTTTATTTATTTATTTATTTTTAACAGTATTAAACTTTAAATTAACAGTTTAATCTCATAAACAGAAAATAAATATTTGTGAAATTATGATACATTTGCAAATGTATTTCAACTGTATTTTTCTGTCAAAAAAGAAAAAAATTCCTTAAAAAGAAATGGAAATTTTATGGTTATTCACAGTTACAGTTTTTTCGTATTATTTTCCATTTGACATGTAAAATCACAGTCTATTTTTGTTGTTTCATTGATATTTTCCTGTATCTTAAAAATACAGGAAAAATCTGGAAAATATACAGTGAAAATTCTGTTAAATTACAGATTTTTTTTTAACAGTGTGGGTCACTGGCAATCCATATTATACCCAATTTGGTATGAATTCAACCAACAGTGTTGCTGTTAGAGACATGTGAAATTCTGCCCATTATAAGTAAATGGGGAAAAAACATTTTAAAAATTCCTAAAAAAATTTTTAACTTTGACCTACTTTTCCCAAAAGGTAATGACATCTATTCTGAGTCACTGGCAATTTATAAACCCAATTTAGTATGAATTCAGCCAATGGTTTTACTTCTTTAACCCTTAATAGGTAACCTGGGGTCCAAGCAGAGCCCACGTTTTTAATTTTTTATGTTTTCTATGTTTTTATTTGAAGCTCGTGCGTGTTACTTCATTTACCCTCCTAGTATAGGGATCTGAAAAGTAAAATGGAACCAAAAAATTAACTCGTAGAATAATATAGGCAATACAGACATTTTGGGGTTGCCCGTGACCCCAGGTTACCTTTAACGTATATTGATTTATTGTTTCTCCATTTCAGGTATTTCAGAATATGATCAATAATTGATATTATAAATTTCTAATAACACTAACCTTCAGTGCTTTAATCTTTTTTGAGTAATTTTAACATTGTGTGAGGCCATGGCTAAGAGGAAAACTAAGTGATGAAGATATTAGGACAGAGCTTGCAGATGTATGTATAACTCCTCACGTATAAAGCTCTAAATGGAACCGGACCAAGTTACATTGCAAACTCACTGATCAATTATGTACAAACTAGAACACTGAGGTCATCAAACGCAGGGTCACTAGCGACTCCCAGAAATATTACAAAGAAAATGGGGGACGCAGCCTTTACTAACTATGCACCAAAGTTATGGAATACAATTCCAAAAGACATTAGAGAAGCCAGTTCACTGAATATATTTAAAACCAAATTAAAAACATTTTTATTCTCATTAGCCTTTGAAAGGAAATAAAAATGGGGTCACAATTCAGGAACCAGGAATGTGCGCTGTTTTTATTTTTATTTTATTTTATTGTATTTCTGTTTTTATTTTTTATTTTATTGTATTTCAAATTTCATCTTATTTCTTGCACTTCAAAAATTCTATGCACAATCAAATATTTTAATGTGCGCTGTTTTTATTTTAATTTTAATTTTATTGTATTTCTCTCAACTTTCATCTTATTTCTTGCACTTCAAAAACTCCATGCATAATCAAATATTTTAATGTGCGCTGTTTTTATATTTATTCTTATTTTATTGTATTTCCCTCAAATTTCATTTCATTTCTTGATGTATAATCAAATCTTAATGTATTTTAATATTGTATTTTTTCAATCAATGTGAAGCACTTTGGGCTACAATTTCTGTATGAAAGGTGCTATACAAATAAAGTTTATTATTATTATTATTATTATTATTATTATTATTATTAGATTTAGAAGTAGAATCTGAATCAGATGATGACCATTTATCGATTGATAGTGTTTATGACGTCAGTTTTCCTTCTGTGAAGACTGTTTGTGAGCACCTATTCGTACTACCCAATTGTGTAGTTAGTTTAGTTTTTAGTTATAGTTTAGTTTTTAGAGAAACTTTATTGAAACTGTATTGCAAATGTGTTATAGCAATGTAGTGTGTTTATTTGTAACATGTGAAACTTTTTTGAAATTTTCTGTTAACTTTAGTGAAGGACATACTTCACGCAGTAAAGGAGAATTTATTTGGAAAATAAAGCACAATTTTGTTATATTTTTTTCGTTTCATTGCTATCCTTTCATACTATAAGCAATAAAGTATTGTAACTGACTAAAAAATAACATTTTTAGATGTTTTTATCACCATAGGTAACCTGGGGTCTAGCTGGACCCCAGGTTACCTGTAGCTGTGGGGGGCACCATGGTTACCTATTAAGGGTTAAGTGTTGACAAACAAACAAACAAACCGAACCAACAACAATACCTCTTGCCTCCACTTTGGGGGGGGGGGGGGGGGGGGGGGGGGGGTTAATTATGATAAAATGTGAGACAGATCACAGGAAAACCTCAATACATCCATGTCACATGCCAGGCAATGCAAACTTCTTATTACCTCCGCCAAGGAGGTTATGTTTTTGCCAGGGTTTGTTTGTTTGTCTGTTTGTTTGTCTGTCCGTTAGTGTGCAACATAACTCAAAAAGTTATGGACAGATTTGGATGAAATTTTCAGGGTTTGTTGGAAATGGGATAAGGAAGAAACGATTAAATTTTGGTGGTGATCGGGGGTGGGGGGGCCCACGGGGGGGGGGGCGCAGACCACAAAATTTCATCAAAATCTGTCCATAACTTTTTGAGTTATGTTGCACACTAACGGACAGACAAACAGACAGACAGACAAACCCTGGCAAAAGCATAACCTCCTTGGCGTGGGGGGGCCCACGGGGGGGGGCACTGATCAGCCTTGGCGGAGGTCTGCGCTCTCCGAGTGCTTCTAGTCTTGATATACTTTCTTCCTTGGATTAACTCTTTCAATGCCATGGGCCGATTAAATCGGTTTTACGAATACAACCTTTAAAGTGCCACAGGCCGATCAGATCGGCTTTGGAGAACACGCCATATTTGTGTACAAACAAACCATCAACCCCCATTTCTTTCTCACACTTCGATGACGTTCTTTCAAATCTTCTTGCAAATTACGATCAATAATGAATCGGCTGCGTCCGGTGCGTTTTGAATCTAAGTAGCAATCGGTCGGATGTTACCGAGCGGTTTTTGACCAAGGAAGAGCTCGCGTTTCGTTTTCTGCTTGGGAAATTTTATGAATGAATTTATGAATGAAATCATATGCAAATTAGATGGCCATTTTGTAGTAATATCGTAAACACAGCGATCTGTCAAAACAGTCCCATCTGCTAGAAAATGAGTTCTGATGACGATTCAGACTTCGATTATAAAAACGACGCGAAATACTGAAAAACGGCCAAATTCTGTGGCACTTTTAAGGCTTATTAGCCCCTTAACTGTCTGGCACTGAAAGAGTTAAGGTGATGTGAACTAATAAACAGTTCAGAGGATGATGAAATAACTATAAAAAACATTTTTCTTTTCCTTTACTCATATAAAAGTAGTAATGCACTGTGAAAGTACTGCACTCCAAGTTAGCAAATGAGCAAATACTGTAAGGTCTGCACTCAAAACCTTATAGTACATGAGTATCATCAGCAAAATGCACTTAATCGTCAAAACACTTGGTTTATGTTCAATACCACTGGTCTACGAGTAAAATGCTTCCAGAATAAAAGTAGTTAAACTTTACCAAATTTGAGCCGGATAGGAACTGGATACAATTGTTTCATGTCCATGTTGTATGTTCCTTGTTTTGCATTTGAAAATTGAAAATTAAAAAAAACCTTGATTAAAAAAAAAAAAAAAAAAAGCTGCACAGACCAAACCTGGACAGCGTGGTGTGCAGAGTGTGACACCCTTCCCCCCTGGTTTATTAAGGGATGGGTCATCCACGACCTATTCTTTAACCCCATCTGTTCCTCTGGTGGAAAAGTGAGGGGATGAGGAAGAGGAAGAAGAGGAGGAGGGGGATGCTGAGGTGAGGAGACAATTAGAAAATCAGGATGGGACATGTAGGCAGTGGAAGACAACATACTAATATACTTCACACATGTCCTTTTCAGTTCAAAAGTCTCTCAGATGCAACTATTTATGTAACAAAACAGTAAAAAAGTCCAGATTTCCAACACTAAACCCACTGAACAAACCTGATATGAAGATGCTGGCTTGTAAAATCCACATATCTCATGACCAACCAAACCATGTGTGATGGTGTGACACAACTAAACATGACAGTGTCCCCTTTTTTTGTTTGTTTTACAGGCTTTCCATTCCCCTCAAAGGAGTCTATGTTAAAGCTCACACAGCGCTCATTAAAGGAGCTCATCTTCGCCCAGAATGAAGCGTCATAAAAGCTCATCTGACCAAGCTTTTGTTCCACACGACACAAAGAACTCCCTGTCCACTTTTCACTGCATCGACATACCTAAGAAACACTCAGCAGAGCAGCAAGTATTAAGTATTTAAAGCCTTACTTAAGTATTTATCTGCAAAATTAAAATAAAAGGAGCGAAGTAAAGTGGTGCCTGTTGGCGCTTTTGAGTCATTTTCCTGCTGGTTTGAGCTATATTTCATACTGTTGGTAGAAAATGTAGTATTTATTGATAGTATTAGTATTTATCTGCAAAATTAAAATAAAAGGAGCGAAGTAAAGTGGTGCCTGTTGGCGCTTTTGAGTCATTTTCCTGCTGGTTTGTGGTATATTTTATATTGTTGGTAGAAAATGTAGTATTTATTGTTAGTATTAGTATTTATCTGCAAAATTAAAATAAAAGGAGCAAAGTAAAGTGGTGCCTGTTGGCGCTTTTGAGTCATTTTCCTGCTGGTTTGTGCTATATTTTATATTGTTGGTAGAAAATGTAGTATTTATTGATAGTATTAGTATTTATCTGCAAAATTAAAATAAAAGGAGCGAAGTAAAGTGGTGCCTGTTGGCGCTTTTGAGTCATTTTCCTGCTGGTTTGTGCTATATTTTATATTGTTGGTAGAAAATGTAGTATTTATTGTTAGTATTAGTATTTATCTGCAAAATTAAAATAAAAGGAGCGAAGTAAAGTGGTGCCTGTTGGCGCTTTTGAGTCATTTTCCTGCTGGTTTGTGCTATATTTTATATTGTTGGTAGAAAATGTAGTATTTATTGATAGTATTAGTATTTATCTGCAAAATTAAAATAAAAGGAGCGAAGTAAAGTGGTGCCTGTTGGCGCTTTTGAGTCATTTTCCTGCTGGTTTGTGCTATATTTTATATTGTTGGTAGAAAATGTAGTATTTATTGTTAGTATTAGTATTTATCTGCAAAATTAAAATAAAAGGAGCGAAGTAAAGTGGGGCCTGTTGGCGCTTTTGAGTCATTTTCCTGCTGGTTTGTGCTATATTTTATATTGTTGGTAGAAAATGTAGTATTTATTGTTAGTATTAGTATTTATCTGCAAAATTAAAATAAAAGGAGCGAAGTAAAGTGGTGCCTGTTGGCGCTTTTGAGTCATTTTACTGCTGGTTTGTGCTATATTTTATATTGTTGGTAGAAAATGTAGTATTTATTGTTAGTATTAGTATTTATCTGCAAAATTAAAATAAAAGGAGCGAAGTAAAGTGGTGCCTGTTGGCGCTTTTGAGTCATTTTCCTGCTGGTTTGAGCTATATTTCATACTGTTGGTAGAAAATGTAGTATTTATTGATAGTATTAGTATTTATCTGCAAAATTAAAATAAAAGGAGCGAAGTAAAGTGGTGCCTGTTGGAGTTTTATTGTTATATATGACAGTTTTAAGTCATTTTACTGCTGGTTTGAGCATTATTTTATACTGTTGGTAGAAAATGTTGTATTTATTGTTAGTATTAGTATTAATCTGCAAAATTAAAATAAAAGGAGCGAAGTAAAGTGGTGCCTGTTGGTGTTTTATTGTTATATATGACAGTTTTAAGTCATTTTCCTGCTGGTTTGAGCTATATGTTATACTGTTGGTAGGAAATGTAGTATTTATTGTTAATATTAGTATTAATCTGCAAATTTTATTGTTTTGTTGTTGTTTTTATTGTTATATATGACAGTTTTGAGTCATTTTCCTGCGGGTTTGAGCTATATTTTCTACTTTGGTAGAAAATGTAGTATTTATCGATAGTATTAGTATTAATCTGCAAAATTTAAATAAAAGGAGTGAAGTAAAGTGGTGCCTTTTGGTGTTTTATTGTTATATATGACAGTTTTGAGTCATTTTACTGCTGGTTTGAGCATTATTTCATACTGTTGGTAGAAAATGTAGTATTTATTGATAGAATTAGTATTAATCTGCAAAATTTAAATAAAAGGAGTGAAGTAAAGTGGTGCCTGTTGGCGCTTTTGAGTCATTTTACTGCTGGTTTGTGCTATATTTTATACTGTTGATAGAAAATGTCATATTTATTGATAGTAGTAGTATTTATCTGCAAAATTAAAATAAAAGGTGCATAGTAAAGTGGTGCCTGTTGGTGTTTCATTGTTATATATGACAGTTTTGAGTCATTTTACTGCGGGTTTGAGCTATATTTTATACTCTTGTTAGAAAGTGTAGTATTTATTTATAGTATTAGTATTAATCTGCAAAATTTCAATAAAAGGAGTGTAGTAAAGCGGCGCCTTTTGGAGTTTTATTGTTATATATGATGGCTTTGAGTCATTTTCCTGCTGGTTTGAGCTATATTTTCTACTGTTGGTAGTTTAATCTACAGAACTGCATCATATTACATCAGATCCTTATAGGTTTGTGTGAATCGGAGAAGGTTTTTGCAGCTTATTAAACTAAAGAAGAAGGAAAATTGTAGAACAAACCTATAAAATAACATGTCATCTAAATTTTCAGAATTAAAGCAGAGAAATGTGGTTTTCACTGAACTAAAAGGAGATAAAAACTGTACAAGTAGCTAAAAGCTGTTGAATAAATGTAGCAGAAGGACAAGTATAATATTTACCTATTGATGTAAAGTTGCATATCGTGGAAATACTCAAGTAAATTAGCTCAAAACAAAGCAGAAGTATATTTAATTATTGTAGACATAAATGCAGATGGTACACGATGTGATATATTCTGTGATTTCGGTGAAATAACCTTTAAAATCCAAGTCATGCCAACTAATCCCACACTGTAAAAAATGACTGTAGAATTAACACCAAAAAGTTGTAAAATTGCAACAAAAAAAAATTGTAAGTGACAATACGATGCAAAATTGTTTATTTGAAAAGATTTTGTGTTAACAATTAAATCAAATATAGCTGTAGTTTTTACAGGAAGAGTATGTGAACAAAACCAGATTTGGATGTAGAAATGATGTATCTCTATTAGGGCTGGGCAAGTTAACGCGTTATTACCACGTTAACACATTCATTAAATAACGCTGACAATTTTTTAAATCTCCCGTTAATGCTGTTCTGCCTTTCAAGCAAGTCTTAGTTCATTTATACATACGGACTCTTATTTTGAAACTCATGCTTTTATTCTGGCGCACCATACGCACCAAGCGCTGGTGCCCTGTGTGAACTGCACGTAGCTGAGAGGAGAAAAGAGCGAACTTTACAAGTACTGCTGAATCAAACTTTGTGTAACGCCAGCAGAAGCAACGCCTGTATGTATCAATCATTCTGTTGTTTCTAAATAATTTCACATGCATGCAATAATTTCACACGCATGCAGAAACATGTTTATGACGTTATTTTGGATGTGTTTATTACAATGTGTTATTAACATGTTTAAGCTAATTCATTTATGCTAGCAGTCGGAGATGGGTTGATAATTCTTTATGCAGGCTCATGCTAAGTTTATGTAAATTCATTGGTTGTGTTTAGGTATAATATGCCAGCCTTTGAACTAACCTTTACATATTTACGATGTGATTAGCTCGATGCTAACTTGAATGGGAAAGTCCATAGACACGCTAACGATTAGCATTTACAGATTAACTTAAGATTTGCAACATCTTTTTATCCAGCAACAAAGGTTCACATCAGAAATATTTTATACTATTCATTCTTACAACAACTGAACATAAAATACTCACAGGCAAACGTTTTTGGGGCCATACAAACAGAGTGAAAGAAACACGTCTGTTAGTTCCTTCTTATGTCCGAACTTACTACGGTAACACCAAAAGGACAAAACATACATACGACTAGAGGGCCCCCTTTGCTTGGTTTTAACAACTGAACATCACATATTATTGGGCTTATTAGTATTAGTACTTATTAGTGGGCTTAAGACTCCTGTCAATCACTCACAAGCAGAAATAAACTGATGTGGACATAAACATGGCGAAAAGTACCGGTCTTTTCCATGGACATTTTCATTTTAAATGTCTTCAGATGGTGGGGCTGAGAAGGACAAAGTTGTTTGGAAGAACTGACATGTAGAATTATTTTTATCACCGGCAATACACACGGTTGATGCCAGCACCCCCCCCCCCCCCCCCCCAATATAACTATGCAATTAATCACGATTAATTGCAGAAATCCACGCAATTAATTGCGATTAAAAATTTTAATCCCTGCCAAGCCTTAATTTCTATTTTTTTTTAGAAAATAAAACTGTAAATTGAAAAACAATGTGGTGCTGTTTAAACTGCAAGACCATAAATGTTCAATTAACGGTGTATTTGCTTTTTTTCATATATGTATTAAAAAAAGTTATAAAAAAGTAAACATTTAACAATGTAACATTTTAAACTTGTAAATTAATGGGTTGGCAGAGTTGGTAGAGCGGCTCGTCCAGTGGTTCAAATCCTGGCTCCGACTGTCCATATGTCAAAGTTTACATGGAAGACACCGAACCCTGAATTGCTCCCAGTCAGACCTGGTGGTTTTGGAAAGTGCTTTGGACACCATGAAGATGTGGAAAATGTGCTAAATAAGTGCAGTCCATTTACCATTTAAATCCAATGTTAAATCTACATGTTTAAACTGTTAAATCTACATGTTTAAACTGTTAAATCTACATGTTACTCCGTAAATATGTTTACAGTTGGATGTGTTTTTTACAGTATTGTTCTGGAAACCACAGCTGCCAGTTTTTTTTTTCCATAAAAACAACAGGATTTTTTTTTTTTTTTTTTTTACAGTGCAGGTAAAAATGCTAGACGCCGCAGCTGTCATGGCCACCAGCCTCGTGTCCGGACGCCTTTTCAGTTTGATTCTCCTCTTTGACAAAGCCTGCCACGACACGTACGCTTCCTGTCACTTTCCCAGGCTGGAAAAGGAGGCGGCGGCCAGGGGGAGTCACTTCGGTGTGGCCATGCGTGGGACAGCCACCGCCAACCCCCCCCTCCCTCCTGCCCTGACCTGCAGCTGCCAATCATCCTGACATCAGCAGAAAGCCCCCTGTTTTGTCTCTGAAACTCTCTCTCAGCCAGAGGTCAAGGTTCAGTTTGCGGTGGGCGGGGCCTGCCGACTGTGTGAAGACCCTGTCATTCCTCGACCGCAGATGCAGGCAAATTAGCGGGCAGGCATCGTTTACAGAGGCCGACTGCTTGTGGTACGACTCCTGAACACCCACGCTATTTGTTTATCAGGTATTTAGTCAATACCTAAATGCTCCATTATGCATGAGGCGACGCCGTACTTAATTACTGTTGCATGGTTTGGACGCCTTATTCAGATTAGCCTGTTTGATACATGGGCTATTCTCAAGAGAAGACACATAATTACTGTACTATTTCCATTTGGCAAATAGACTTCTGCTTACAAGTGTAACCATGAGGGGATATGAAGTCAAATGTACTTGTTCTGTCGTCTAAAACTGTTTTCGCTGCAGACTTACACAGCTCTCCGTCACACAAAGAGAGTTATTTTCTTCTCCACGGTATAATGACGGCATGAAAGCATGGGTTTGTGAATTCTAAATCCTATTTACCTCTCCTCGACATTAAAGATCCTTAGTGAGGAGCACTTTGCGCAAAACTATTTGATGATAAAGCTTTTGAAATATTGATCTGAATGTAAAATTGAGAGGCAGTCATGAAGGCATCAGTCAGTGTTTTTCTCTTTTAATCCCAACTTCTTTAGCTGGGGGCATAAAGGGAAGCAGAAAGAGAAGGAAGCATGCGAGGGCACATCTGTGTGTGTGTGATGGGATTCTCATGAGGGTGCACATGTGGATGCATTTACAAATGGAAGGCACGAGCGTGTGCACGTGCACGCCGGACTGTTTCAAGTGCATTTCTTCTTTGTGAGTGAGGTGAGAGACTGCTTGATTTGTGAACCACTGTAAACAAGCTGGAGCCTTGTTAACGATGCCACTCAGAGTTAATGTGCAAAACAACTTTCAAGTTGAAATCCGCTTTTCAGGAAAGTCTGAATTCCACGCTTATTACCGCGGAATAAATGCTGATCCGTACTATGCCTGGGTAAGTCAGAGGAAAACTCTGGCAGCCCAAACAAATTCCCTTTCAAACACATGGTGAAATATAGCACAGAGTTTGTGCAGAGCCAGGTAAATGTGTCTGCACAGTCTGACATTTCAGAGAAAACACACACATGTGAACTTATGTGGGGTAGACCAGATCGCTAAATCATTATGGCTTAAATCTGGCCCAAAACTGGCAAGCCATTTTGGCAAAGTTCTGGGCCCAAAATAGGCAAGCCTAAATCAAACCAGAAGGAAGCCAAAATTCACCCAAAAGTAATTGTGGACTTCCAAAATATAGCCATAATTGTCCCAGAAAAGCCCCAAATCCCCATAATCCAGCCAAAAAGTAGCCAAAACTGACCCAAAGAGGCCAAAAGGAGGCCAAAATTCACCCAAAAGTAATTGCGGACTTCCAAAATATAGCCATAATTGTCCCAGAAAAGCCCCAAATCCCCATAATCCAGCCAAAAAGTAGCCAAAACTGACCCAAAGAGGCCAAAAGGAGGCCAAAATTCACCCAAAAATAATTGTGGACTTCCAAAATATACCCTTAATTGTCCCAGAAAAGCTCCAAATCCCCATAATCCAGCCAAAAAGTAGCCAAAACAGACCCAAAGAGAGGCCAAAAGGAGGCCAAAATTCACCCAAAAGTAACTGCGGACTTCCAAAATATAGCCATAATTGTCCCAGAAAAGCGGAAATTGCAGACTTCCAAAATATAGCCATAATTGTCCCAGAAAAGCCCAAAATCACCATAATCCAGCCAAAAAGTAGCCAAAACTGACCAAAAGAGAGGCCAAAATTCACCCAAAATTTGTGTTGATCATGCTTTTAAAATGAAGTGGGGTTTTCTTCTGGGTAGAAATTCCCGCTCTTTGCACAGTGTTTTGGCTTTACAGAAATATGCCAAAACACAACCAAAACACCTCCATATATGGAATAACCATACCATCCTTACACGTGATCCCACTCTTTGCCCAGTCTTTTGGTTAACCACACATATGCCAGAACTCAGCCATTTATTGCTGATGCCTCCATTTCTATTACACTGGGTTACAAAAAAATGTTTTTTGCAAGTTGTCTAGGTTTTTTCAACTGAATTCGGACCATTTTGCACCGCTAAATCCAAAAATGACATCTGTTTTTCTCAATCAGGTCAGGGTTTTTTTTGCTAATTTGATTTGGAAAAATTTGATCTTCTCTTCTCACAAAATATAATAATTAATACCAAAATAAGATTGGTAAGCACACTTTATGAAACTTGTGACTTGATTCCTGTTAGGTACAATGGTGTATTCAGCGCAGATGTAGCAGAATACGTCAGGCTTATTTTTTGCGAGATCTTCTAGTCGAAGCCATTTCATTCACCTGTAATATTAAAAAAAAAAAACATTAATCATAAATTGGCAAAAGTAAAATCTTCAGAACTCGTTTATTACAAAAAATATGAAAGAATTTTGTATCATATGATGTGAAAATGCCCATAAATGTAAGCAAAAATGTCAAAAAGCCAATATGTAGAATAGTTCAGAAAGTTGACCTGATTGAGCAAAATTAATGTGATTTTTGGATTCAGCACACCAAAATGATCCTAAATCACCTCAAAAAACTTCAACAATAAATTTGTTGTTGACCAGTGTTATGGATAACCTGAATCATACCGTAGTTGAGCCAAAAGGTTTTCATAATGCCAAAAGAAAGCCAAAAATTCCAGATGTATGCCATAATACTGCCAAAATATTTGCTATCTGGGCGGCCTCTGACAACAGCAGACACCTCCAGTGTTTGGAAGGAACCTCTGTTTCTTATTGTCCTCTCCAAACACACCTGACACATTCAGGAGCAGAAACACACCCATGACAAAGATATCCACCTATTCATAGCTCTGCACCATTAGACACAATGTGTTCGCTTTAATTGCTTTCATAGGCTTCCGTCCAAAATACACTCCACTTGTGTCTATTCACGACTTGTTGACACGATGAAGGTGACGCAGAAGAAACCCAAACACTTTCCCCCGGCAGCCGAGCCTAAATAGTGCACATTAGAGACGCTGCCATTTCACAGTGAACATTTCCGCTGTGACTGACACTAACTATGATGTGGATGTGACCACCTTTGGCGACACTGAGGATCCGATCCCACTGAGAAATCATTCTACTGGTTCTGTGTGTTGAGGTTGCCCTCTAGTGGTGACTTCTTTTACAACATGCAGAGATGTATAGACCGAGGAGTTTAAAGGAACAGGAAATGCTCCTACATTTGCATTTTATGAAGCGGTTAGTCTGAAGAGCAGCTGTAAACGATAATGTCAAATGTGTAATCTGAGGAGGACAGATGTTGTGTATGTGGTAACCATGGTAACCGACATTAGAATATGAACATTTTCCATTAAAACACCTCCTGAACTGCCCCCCTGACCCCTTATATGCAGACGAAAGGACACAGAGTACATTCTAACATCAATACTTGCTTTAAAATCCAATATGTACTGGGTTAAATAAGGAACTATGGATCTGGTCATATTTACATGGGGTGGACAGAGGTGTTGGCAAGGCATAGTGGAAATCATATATGAATCAGCCTATAGTCTCTATGGAAATCTTAAGGCACAACAGGGGGTAAAAAAACAGTATTCAAAAAAAATAAAACTGCAGTTCTACAAAAGTCAAAGCAGTGAGACGCCTTATTCTGTTCAACTGGAAGAACAAAACTTATCAGACTCTGTTGAAAGACATTATACAACACTTACATTTGGAAAAAAAATCTAATTTTCACTAAAAGATAATGTAAAGTTTTTTTTTTTCAATTTAGCAGCTTTTTATAGATGACTTTAATATTAACCCTTTCATGCATAGTGGTCACTCCAGTGGGCAGCTGTTCTCTTGTATATTCATGGATTTTATTTAGGGATGTCCAATAATATCTGCCCACCGATATTATCGGCCCGATATTGGCATAAAAGTGTAATATCGGTGAATATCGTTATCGATTTTTTTGCCTGTCATTAAAACCGATAAAATAATGCCTTGATTTCGCCGGCATTTACCGACACGTAAACGAAAGCATTGTTTGTAGCTGAAAGAAATGTGCAGTTTTCAAAGTTGTACAGTAGAGTTGCCACACTGTAACAGACTCATGGAGGGAGGGAGAGAAAATAAGTAAATATGGCATTTTTTTCACAACTTAAGTTGAAGTATGTATTCTTTGCACAGACAGTGTTTACATTTTGAAAGCCTTGTTGCATTTGAGAATGCATCCAATGGGGCATCGCAATAAAATTAGGCATGATGTGTTAATTCCATGACAGGAGATACAGGGTAGGGGAGCAAAATTTACAATGAACATTTAGTTGTTTTTTCTCAGCAGGCACTACGTCAATTGTTTTGAAACCAAACATATATTGATGTCATAATCATACCTAACACTATTATCCATACCTTTTCAGAAACTTTTGCCCATATGAGTAATCAGGAAAGCAAACGTCAAAGAGTGTGTGATTTGCTGAATGCACTCGTCACACCAAAGGAGACTTCAAAAATAGTTGGAGTGTCCATAAAGACTGTTTAGAATGGAAAGAAGAGAATGACTATGAGCAAAACTATTACGAGAAAGTCTGGAAGTGGAGGAAGCAACAAAAAACGTACCAAAGCTTTTATTAAAGCTCTCCAATCCAAAATCCTAAAGGATCCAACCAAATCCGTGAGAAAAATGGCAACTGAACTTGAGGTAGACAACAAGAGCGTTAGAAATGCAGTAAAATAGGATTTGAAGTTAAAATCTTACACAAGAACACCAAAACACTTGTTGACAACAGCAACAAATCCAACTTTAGCAATTTTTGGGAATCATGTTTATGGCCGCCTTCTAGCCCAGATCTAAACCCTCTGGATTCTGCTATTTGGGACGTTTTAGAACATGCTACCAACAGAACATCACACAGCAATGTCGACTTTCTTAAAGATACTATTAAAGAAGAATGGGAGAAGTTGTCACCCGAATATTTGAGGAACACTTGCGCAAGTTTCAGGAAGCGTGTGAAGGCAGTTATTGAGAAAGAAGGAGGACACATAGAATAAAAACATTTTCTATTATGTACATTTTCTTGTAACAAATAAATTCTCATGACTTTCAATAAACTAATTGGTCATACACTGTCTTTCAATCCCTGCCTCAAAATATTGTAAATTTTGCTTCCCCACCCTGTATGTGATGTTACTTAAAATTAGTTTAATATCCCACATATATTGGCAGCGGTATCGGTAGATATCGGAATCGGAAGTTAAGCACTGGACAACATCAGCATATTGGTTTTTGGCAAAAAAGCCGGTATCGGACATCCCTAATTTGATTGTTTTAGTTGCATATCAGTGAACACAGTGGACGCTCACACTGCAAAAATCTAACTCTGACCAAGTGTATTTGTCTCATTTCTAGTCCAAATATCTCATCACACCTAAAATCAGACAGAATCACCTAAAGAGGAACTTTACAGTGAGATAGAAGAACTGATTTATAGACAACAGATCTGCAAAATCTGATTTCAACTAATCTGACCAAGAGCATTTTCACTTGTTCCATTGGCAGTTTTTGTTTTTTTTTTTGCTTGAATTCAACAAAAAATGTTCCTCTTTAGGTGATTACGTCTGATTTTAAGTGTGATGAGATACGTTGTTTTTGTTTGTTGTTTAAAGTAATTAACGACCGAATAAACTACTACTTCACTTAAGTCACAATTCTGCGTCCCAGGAAAAAACAGACTTCCTTCCATAAACACAGTGCATGCCTGCGTGGTCACGTATTACGTCACTTCAGGGTCGCATTCAGTTCAGACTCAAAACTGATAGAAGTCGCATTTAATGTGTAATATGGATGAGCACACACACAAAAAAAATTGGATTTCACCAAAAAAATCAAAATTGTGCATTAAAACCTGCTGTCTGAACGTAGCCATAATCTGGTACCAGAACCCACTTAGAACCAAAACCACCAGCGAATCAACCCCATGTACCCACAGACTGTATCAGTCAGTGAATACAGTATAAAACTCATGAGTTACACACATCTGCAGTGTGGTATCATCAAGTTTTCTTCATCAAACCAGAACTTATAGATGCTTATTTTAACAGTCCAACACAAAAACACTGTCATAATCTTCACATCAGCTGATAGTTTCCATTATAGCTCCGTTAGCTTAGCTCTGTTAGCTTAGCTCTGTTTTTAGACTGAAAACAGCCACAGTAAAATAACTAATCATCTGTTTTCTGTTTGGTTTGTGTTGCTATAGTCTGGTACCAGAACCCCCTTAGAACCAAAACCACCAGCGAATCAACCCTATGCATCCACAGAGTGCATCAGTTTATACACATCTGTATTATGGTATTATCAAGTTTTCTTCTTCAAACTAAAACTTATAGACACTTATTTTAACAATCGAACATAAAAACATTGTCTTATAATCGTCACATCAGCTGATAGTTTACATTATAGCTCTGTTAGCTTAGCTCTGTTAGCTTAGCTCTGTTTTTAGACTGAAAACAGCCACAGTAAAACCACTAACCATCTGTTTTCTGTTTGGTTTGTGTTGCTATAGTCTGGTACCAGAACCCCCTTAGAACCAAAACCACCAGCGAATCAACCCTATGTATCCACAGACGGTATCAGTTTATACACATCTGTATTATCGTCACAGTTTCCACACAACTGTATTACAGTATCATCAAGTTTTCTTCTTCAAACTAAAACTTATAGATGCTTATTTTAACAGTCAAACACAAAAACACTGTGAAAAATATTCACATCAGCTGATAGTTTACATTATAGCTCCATTAGCTTAGCTCTGTTAGCTTAGCTCTGTTTTTAGACTGAAAACAGCCACAGCAAAACCACTAATCATCTGTTTTCTGTTTGGTTTGTGTTGCCATAGTCTGGTACCAGAACCCCCTTAGAACCAAAACCACCAGCGAATCAACCCTATGTATCCACAGACTGTATCAGTTTACACACATCTGTATTATAATCAAGTTTTCTTCTTCAAACTAAAACTTATAGACGCTTATTTTAACAGTCAAACACAAAAACACTGTGAAAAATATTCACATCAGCTGATAGTTTACATTATAGCTCCATTAGCTTAGCTCTGTTAGCTTAGCTCTGTTTTTAGACTGAAAACAGCCACAGTAAAACCACTAATCATCTGTTTTCTGTTTGGTTTGTGTTGCCATAGTCTGGTACCAGAACCCCCTTAGAACCAAAACCACCAGCGAATCAACCTTATGTATCCACAGACGGTATCAGTTTACACACATCTGTTTTATCATCAAGATTTCTTCTTCAAAGTAAAACTTTTAGACGCTTATTTTAACAATTGAAAATAAAAACACTGTCTTCTAATTGTCACATCAGCTGATAGTTTACATTATAGCTTCGTTAGCTTAGCTCTGTTAGCTTAGCTCTATTTCTAGACTGAAAACAGCCACAGTAAAACCACTAATCATCTGTTTTCTGTTTGGTTTGTGTTGCCATAGTCTGGTACCAGAACCCCCTTAGAACCAAAACCACCAGCGAATCAACCCTATGTATCCACAGACGGTATCAGTTTATACACATCTGCATTACAGTATCATCAAGTTTTCTTCTTCAAACTAAAACTTAGACGCTTATTTTAACAGTCAAACATAAAAACACTATCATAATCTTCACATCAGCAGATAGTTTACATTATAGCTCTGCTAGCTTAGCTCTGTTAGCTTAGCTCTATTTTTTAACTGAAAAAAGCCACAGTAAAACCACTAATCATCTGTTTTCTGTACAGTTTGTGTTGCGATAGTCTGGTACCAGAACCCCCTTAGAACCAAAACCATCAGCGAACCAACTCTATGTATCAATAGGCTGTATCAGTTTATACACATCTGTATTATGGTATCATCAAGTTGTCTTCTTCAAACTAAAATTCATAGACGCTTATTTTAACAATCGAACATAAAAACACCGTCTTATAATCGTCACATCAGCTGATAGTTTACATTAAAGCTCTGTTAGCTTAGCTCTGTTAGCTTAGCTCTATTTTTTAACTGAAAAAAGCCACAGTAAAACCACTAATCATCTGTTTTCTGTACAGTTTGTGTTGCGATAGTCTGGTACCAGAACCCCCTTAGAACCAAAACCATCAGCGAATCAACTCTATGTATCAATAGGCTGTATCAGTTTATACACATCCGTATTATGGTATCATCAAGTTGTCTTCTTCATACTAAAATTCATAGACGCTTATTTTAACAATCGAACATAAAAACACCGTCTTATAATCGTCACATCAGCTGATAGTTTACATTAAAGCTCTGTTAGCTTAGCTCTGTTTTTAGACTGAAAACAGCGACAGTAAAACCACTAATCATCTGTTTTCTGTTTGGTTTGTGTTGCCATAGTCTGGTACCAGAACCCCCTTAGAACCAAAACCACCAGCGAATCAACCCTATGTATCCACAGACTGTATCAATTTACACACATCTGTATTATCAGCAAGTTTTCTTCTTCAAACTAAAACTTAGACGCTTATTTTAACAGTCGAACATAAAAACATTGTCTTCTAATTGTCACATCAGCTGATAGTTTACATTATAGCTCCATTAGCTTAGCTCTGTTAGCTTAGCTCTGTTTTTAGACTGAAAACAGCCACAGTAAAACCACTAATCATCTGTTTTCCGTTCGGTTTGTGTTGTCAGTAGCTGAACTAAAGATCTGTTTGAATCCAACAAACAAGGTCAGAACTGTCACGGTTTAGTCTGAACTGAGTATCAACAAACGGCAACTTAGCAAAGATAAGAACATCCCATAATAATTTTACCTTCATAAGACTCAGAATCAAACTCACCTGTGTAGAAGAAATGCTGCCATTTTAGCATCAAACTCCATTCTTTACATTTACAGTGGAGAAAACAACAGCTTCTATTTTTATCACTTCTTTTCTTTGAATCTAAAAGTTGTTTCTTAATGGTTCTCATCCCATCTGGTTACTTTTTGACACTTTGGTGGTTTTTAGTTTTCCTCATCATGGGAGACCACCACTCCCTCTAGTGGTCACATAAGTAAATCCAGTTCATATCTCTACAATTACATTTTTTATCGTCTTTCACAGAACCTCACAGAAGACCATTAGAGGTAGCAGCACACTGTAAAAAATAATGAATTCATTACTTACTGAAATCATGTGAACAGCGCAGATATCATCATGTGTCAGTCCACTGCAGACCAGGAACCCCCTCAAACCAAACCAGGACACCCTGAAGAAAGACAGAAGGACCGGTATTTAGAACTTGGATATGTAAACAGTAGGTATAAACACAGAACAACAAAAAAAAAAAACTAATTGATATTACACAATCCAGTTGATAATAAGTGGCTTCCCACTGAATTTACAGTAGGTATTTCATCCTATTATATTGCAGCCATTTACTAAAATCATTAAATTAAATTTTTTTCCTCGTTAATGTACACACAACACCCAATTTTGAAAGAAAAAAAACAGAATTGTAGACATTTTTGCTAATTTATTAAAAAAGAAAAACTGAAATATCACATTTCTATCACAAGAAAGCACATGTGTAAATATGTAATCAGTAATATTGTCCTTAAACCCTTAAAATCCTTAAAATACCATGTTTTCTCTTAATCCACCTGCAGAGATCAGCGACAGGACAAAACTTAAAATACACTATATGGACAAAAGTATGTGGACACGTTGAATTCAGGTGTTTCTGTTCCAACAGGGGTCTGGGATTCAAAACAATAATGACAAATGTTATAACATACTTTTATATTGTCATACATTTCATTGCATTAGTTAGTTGTGTGTAAATTGCATCCAAAATCCTTAATGCCAAATACTTTTGTCCATATAGTGTATTTTAATTATGATATAATGAATCGAGATTCAAAAAATTTTTAAGTATTTAAAGCTAGAAGTAAGTTGAAATATTCCACATTATGCAACAAGACTAAAAAAATAGATATTTCTATCACAAGAAAGCACATGTGTAACTATGTAATCAGCAGTGGTGATTTTTCACAGACTGCAAAGGAAGCTCAGCTTCCCCTAAAATCATGAAAGTTAAATGGTTAAATATGTTCGGTTGTGTTGACATTTCATTGACTACAAATGTGTTAGAACACGTTCATCTCACAGACGAGTTCGTTCAGAATCAGTTTTATCACAAACCAACAGACTCCATGTTGTTCACTTCTCCTCCATTCCCGTGTCTCTGTTTTCTCATTCCATCTCTGCTCAGTGCATTTGTCCGTAGACTCTCAGCGTCCATGCACTTCAATGGGACTGAGTGGAACAGTTTTTTTTCATTGCCTCAAAACTGGACGGTAATTGGATAAATGCCACAATGGTGTTCCGCCCCCGGACGCCCGGCGTCTCTGGGGGTGAATGGAGCTGTGGGCGGAGCTCGGCCGGGCTGGACGCCGGGATTCCATGTGCTGATTGGAGGATCAGCTGAAAGGCTGAATCCTGTTTGATTGACAGCTATTTTCAGATCTACTCCTTCACTGACACAGTTCAGTTTAATACCGTCGCACATTCTGCTGTGAAATCAGAGAGAAACCACTACGAAATTACTCGTTCATTTCTTGCACTGTAAATAAAACACACTCATTGGACTTCCTTGTTTCAATTTAACATAATTTCAACGTTTTCTTGTTTACTTGGTACGATAAAGTCACTGACCATTTTCTTAAAAAGGAACGGAGGGACGAATGTATGTTTAAATAACTTGACTTTTTTTTTATGTAAGCCGACAATGAGTTTCCCCTGTCTGAAAGACGAGCAGCCGCCACTGGTAATCAATCAATCAATCATTTTTTATTCTTCTGTAGAACAGTTTTGTTTTTTTTTTTAAATTGTACAGCTGTTTTGTGACTTTTAATCTATTATTGTATTTTATTCTATTATTTTGCTTTGTTTTTCTTCAGAACGACACTTTTTTTGTTTTTTTTTGTTTTTTTTTTAATTGTACAGCTGTCTTGTCTTTATTTTTGTATTTTATTACATTATTTTGCTTTTTAATTCTTCTGTACAACACTGTTTTTTATTCTACAGCTGTTTTGTCTTTTTAATCTATTCTTGCATTTTTATTCTGTTATTTCTCTTTTTCATACTTCTGTACAACACTGTTTTTAATTATACAGCAGTTTTATGTTTATTCTTGTATTTTATTCTTTTATTTTGCTTTTTTATTCTTCTGTATGACACTGTTTTTTAATTATACAGCAGTTTTATGTGTTTATTCTTGTATTTTTTCATTTGTTTTGTTTTTTTATTCTTCTGTACGACACTGCTTTGGAATTGTACAGCTGTTTTATGTCTATTCTTGTATTTTATTCTTTTATTTTGCTTTTTTATTCTTCTGTATGACACTGTTTTTTAATTATACAGCAGTTTTATGTGTTTATTCTTGTATTTTTTCATTTGTTTTGTTTTTTTATTCTTCTGTACGACACTGCTTTGGAATTGTACAGCTGTTTTATGTCTATTCTTGTATTTTATTCTTTTATTTTGCTTTTTTATGCTTCTGTACGACACTGTTTAATTGTACCGCTGTTTTATGTCTTTAGTCCTTTATTTTGTTTTTTATTTATTTTTCTGTACAGCACTTTGGTCCGCTGTGGTTGTTTTAAAGTGCTTTACAAAAAAAAGTAGAGAGAAAGCACTTAATTGTTTATCTTCCCCTGTAAGTCATTTTGGAAAAAAGCATCTGCCAAATGCATAAATGTAAATATAAATGTTTTGAATCCACCTGCAGAGATCAGCGACAGGACAAAACTTAAAACACACTATATGGACAAAAGTATGTAGACACGTTGAATTCAGGTGTTTCTTTTCTAACAGCGGTCTGGGAATCAAAACAATTTGTCAACAAAATGTCATGATATATTTTTATATTGTGATAAATATCATTGCATTGGTTAGTTTTGTGTAAATTGTTACCTTGGCTTACAAATACTTTTGTCCATATAGTGTATTTTAAGTATGATATAATGAATCAAGATTAGAAGAAATTTTAAGCATTTTAAGACAAAAGTATTTTTTGTGTTATTTTGCTTTTTTATTCTTTTGCACTGCACTTTTTTTTTTTTTTTTTAATGTACAGCTGTTTTAGGTCTTTATTCTTGTATTTTATTCTTTTATTTTGCTTTTTTATTCTTCTGTATGACACTGTTTTTTATTCTACAGCTGTTTTATGTCTTTATTCTTGCATTTTATTCTATTATTTTGCTTTTTTATTCGTCCGTACGACACTTTTTTTTAAGTTGTACAGCATTTTTATAACTTTATTTTTGAATTTTTTTCTATTATTTAGCTTTTTTCATCTTCCGTAATACACTGTTTTGGGTTTTTTTTATTTTTTAAAATTAAACAGCTATTTTATGTTTTTTTTCTTGTATTTTATTCTTTTAAGTTGCTTTTTTTATTCTTCTGTACGACAGTTTTTTTTTTGTTTTTTTTTATTGTACAGCTGTTTTATGTCTTTTTTTAATCTATTCTTGTCTTTTATTCTATTGTTTTGCTTTTTTATTCTTCTGTACGACACTGCTTTTTAATTGTACAGTAGTTTCATGTCTTTATTCATGTATTTTATTCTTTTATTTTGTTTTTTATTCTGTACGACAGGGTTTTTTTGTTTTTGTTTTAAATTGTACAGCAGTTTTATGTCTTTATTCTTGTATTTTATTCTTTTATTTTTGCTTTTTTATTCTTCTGTACGACACTTTTTGTTTTTTGTTTTTTTTAAATTGTACAGCAGTTTTATGTCTTTATTCTTGTATTTTATTCTTTTATTTTTACTTTTTTATTCTTCTGTACAACACTATTTTTTTTTTTTTTAAATTGTACAGCAGTTTTATGTCTTTATTCTTGTATTTTATTCTTTTATTTTTGCTTTTTTATTCTTCTGTACGACACTATTTTTTTTTTTTTTTTACATTGTACAGCAGTTTTATGTCTTTATTCTTGTATTTTATTCTTTTATTTTTGCTTTTTTATTCTTCTGCACGACACTGTTTTTTTTTTTTTAAATTGTACAGTGGTTTTATGTCTTCATTCTTGTATTTTGTTCTATTATTTTGCTTTTTTATTCTTCCGTACGACAGGTTTTTGGTTTTTGTTTTTTTTTTAATTCTACAGTGGTTTCATGTCTATTCTTGAATTTTATTCTATTATTTTGCTTTTTTATTCTTCCGTATGACACTTTTTTTTTAATTGTACAGCTGTTTTAAGTTTTTATTCTTGTATTTTATTCTTTTATGTTGCTTTTTTATTGTTCTGTACAACAGTTTTTTGTATTGTACAGCTGTTTTATGTCTTTTTTTAATCTGTTCTTGTCTTCTATTCTGTTATTTTGCTTTTTTATTCTTCTGTACGACACTGCTTTTTAATTGTACAGTAGTTTCATGTCTTTTTTCATGTATTTTATTCTTTTTTTTTTATTCTTCGACGGTTTTTTGTTTTAAATTGTACAGCTGTTTTATGTCTTTATTTATTTATTCTTTTATTTTGGCTTTTATTTATTCTTCTGTACAGCACTTTGGTCCGCTGTGGTTGTTTTAAAGTGCTTTACAAAAAAAACGTAGAGAGAAAGCACTTAATTGTTTATCTTCCCCTGTAAGTCATTTTGGAAAAAAGCATCTGCCAAATGCATAAATGTAAATATAAATGTTTTCAATCCACCTGCAGAGATCAGCGACAGCACAAAAGGTGCATCTTTGACAAGTGAAATACCTTATCTGTATTCAGTATTCTTTGGAATCCTTTGCCTTGACATACACAAGGACGCGTTATGACACTCATTTCAGATGATACTAGATGATGACTAGTTTTTCCACACAGCTCAGAGACAGATATGAGGCAACAGCACTGCAAGTTACTCATATCCTGGCAGAATTTGGGCGATTTTTGGTCGGTTTTCGCCTGTTTGTGAAGTGACTCCCATGTGGATTCTTATGCAATGACACAGGTTGTACATCTCCAAGTGATGCTGTTGCTGCTGCTGAGGCTCATTCTCCATCCCTGTCGCATTCCAAAGAGGCCCGTAGTGTAAAAAAACAAACAAAAAACAAATAAAAAAGGAGCTTTAGCAGCAGCACAAGAAACACAGATCACTGAAGTGTGCAGAAAAACAGTTTACATTTCGGATTTCTCTGTATGGGTGCGGGAAATGCTTCATAATAGAATAAACAAACAGATTACGAGGCTCCACTGCACTGCATCATCTTACGTCTTACACACCCGATTCCATATCAGTCTATCAATAATTCCCGCTGAGATGTCATCGACACAACAGAGCACGCAGCTACAAACATATGGCAGACAAACACAGCGTCTTTATGATTTACACAGTGTTTATTTGTGCCCGTGGTGGGTTTAAATCATTGTTTATTTAGCTTTTGTTTTTTTACTGTTTCAGCCTGAGACGTCTCCTCAGGACCCAGATTTGTACAAATACATGCTGAACTACTCTGATGTCGACGTTTTTTTACGGATTCTTGCTGTTCTTGTCGTGTCGTTTTCGTCTCGTGCGTTTCACTTTTAGATCATTTTCATTTTGTTGTGTGATGTTACAGCTGCACGAGCGGGATTATTCCAGTGGCAATTGGAGAACTGATGTCTAAAACTCGATTGAGTCTTAAAAAGCAAGTGAAGATGTTCTTGTTTAGACTTTTCGTTAGAAGTAGTTTTTATGACCATTCGGTTTTATATTTTTATGCCTGTGTCTGTGTGTGTAGCTGTGTTTTTTGGGTTTTTTTTGCCTATGTAGCCTATTTTATTTCTGATTTCATTATATTTCCGCAAAAAGTGCTATATATAAATCTGCTAAAATTTGCTTAGAGGTCTTATTTATGTCTTTTTGCATAAGAAATCAATAGAAGTGAATCCCCAAAAGAACTTTGTGTTGGTAAATCTCAGTGGATGGAGACGCTTGGGTTATATTCAGTTAA
This sequence comes from Sphaeramia orbicularis, assembly GCF_902148855.1. NCBI lineage: Eukaryota > Metazoa > Chordata > Actinopteri > Kurtiformes > Apogonidae > Sphaeramia > Sphaeramia orbicularis. Next base: position 7,585,098 of record NC_043975.1, on the reverse strand, counting down.
TGATATATTTTACTGAAAAAGTCACATTTTCTTCACTTTTCTGTGTTTCTGATAAAACAACCTTCAACTTTAATCTCAGCTTTTATAAACATCTACATGATTCGTAAATTAAATATAGGAAAATACCTGATTTTCACTTAAAAATGCTAAACACAGAGTATAATATTAGAGAAAATGGTGATAAATCACTTAAGAAAAGTTAAATATAAAGAAAGAAATATTTTGGAATTGCCACAAAAGTAGCACTGGGTCTTTATGGGTTAACGTTGATTCTTCCAAGGCATATTTATCTGCAAATCAGAGTAAAATAAAGAAACAAGCATCATGTATTGATTAAAAGAACTAAGTGAAACATGCTACAGGGTGCATAGGAAGTGTTTTAATAATGTATTTAGTTTGTATGGAACCAATTTCTTCACAAAAACAGATACTGGAACATTTTACATAAAGTAGAAACTCTTCTTTTATGCACCTTAGTTAAGATTTAAGACACACTCTTAGTACTTCTGTTATGTTTGTAAGGTCTCTTATTTCTTCTGTTTATTATTTCTTTTACCGGTTAAAATTTGCTTAGAGGTTTTATTTATGTCTTTGTGCATAAGAAATCAATAGAAGTGAATCCCCAAAAGAACTTTGTGTTGGTAAATCACAGTGGATGGAGACGCTTGGGTTATATTCAGTTAATGATATATTTTACTGAAAAAGTCACATTTTCTTCACTTTTCTGTGTTTCTGATAAAACAACCTTCAACTTTAATCTCAGCTTTTATAAACATCTACATGATTTGTAAATTAAATACAGGAAAATACCTGATTTTCACTTTAAAATGCTAAACACAGAGTATAATATTAGAGAAAATGGTGATAAATCACTTAAGAAAAGTTAAATATAAAGAAAGAAATATTTTGGAATTGCCACAAAAGTAGCACTGGGTCTTTATGGGTTAATGTTGATTCTTCCAAGGCATATTTATCTGCAAATCAGAGTAAAATAAAGAAACAAGCATCATGTATTGATTAAAAGAACTAAGTGAAACATGCTACAGGGTGCATAGGAAGTGTTTTAATAATGTATTTAGTTTGTATGGAACCAATTTCTTCACAAAAACAGATACTGGAACATTTTACATAAAGTAGAAACTCTTCTTTTATGCACCTTAGTTAAGATTTAAGACACACTCTTAGTACTTCTGTTATGTTTGTAAGGTCTCTTATTTCTTCTGTTTTATTATTTCTTTTACCGGCTAAAATTTGCTTCTTCTTTCTGTCTTTGTGCATAAGAAATCAGTAGAAGTGAATCCCCAAAGGAACTTTGTGTTGGTAAATGCAAGTTATGCAAATTGACAGGATTTCAGTTCTGTTGCAACATGTTGATGCTCATATGAACTATGTTTTCAGCTCAAAAATGTCCAGTTTCATCACAATTCATGCTATATTTTCATGTCACAAATGGCCAAGTTATATTTGAACTGAATTTATCTGAAAAACAAAAATTCTATTCTTTTAGATTCCCCAATTTTTCTTACAAGATTATATCCTACATATCACGTTTTATTTTTACAGGTTGCAATATGGAGTATGGTGCTGATCCATCCTGCTTATGTTACGCCAATACATACATGAAGAATGTCGCACGTCACTTTTTAAATCAACAGTTTTCTAATAATAAGCATTTTTATAAAGAAATAACAATTCTATATTGTTATTTTCTCTTTAGTCTGATGATAAACTATACAATAAATAATTCTGATCCTAGTTTTTGCACAGGGGTCATTTGTGGAAAGTGTTACGGCTGGGGCCATTGGTTGTTCTTTTTTTTTTGTTTTTTTTCCCTTGTCTCCGCCTTCAATTCGGGGCCAACTGGGAACACCTGAATTCAATTTGCCGCCTGCATATAAAAGCCTGGGGCTCCGACCATGAAGACGAGACTGGGTCCGTCGCCGCAGTTCACTTTTTGTAGTTGGAGTGGGATCCCGGACGAGCCCCCAATCTGTTACGTGCCAGGAGGTCTAGGGTGCTGACACATAACAAAAACTAAAAGAAGGAAAAAGATGGTCCCGGAGACAGTAAAGGAAAACGTGGAGAGCAGGTCGCTTGTAGCAAAATAACTGAAAATTTATTATAGAAAAAATAAATTGTACATAGCCAAAATTACTTATAAATAACAAAAGTTGCGACAAACAAAAAGTGAACTGCAGCGATGGACCCAGTCTCGTCTTCATGGTCGGAGCCCCAGGCTTTTATAGGCAGGCGGCAAATTGAATTCAGGTGTTCCCAGTTGGCCCCGAATTGAAGGCGGAGACAAGGAAAAAAAAAACCAGAACAACCAGTGGCCCCAGCCGCAACAAAACGGTGACATGGCTGCCGAGCATCAGTATGATGGGATCTGGAACAACCATGTCACATCCGTCCACTGCCACATTTAGTGTTTTTGTGTCAGCTGTTATTGTTTTAGATCCACAATACTAACATTTATGAATAAGAGGAGAATTCCACTGGTCTACAAGGAAAATGCTTCCAGAATAAAAGTAAAGAAATTTTACCACATGACAGTCACTGATAAGGAAAAATCAAGTCAAAAATGCTGGTTGGCGGAACTTTCCAAGATACAGCCTTGGGTCAAAATGTGAAATTCAAGAATTAACGAGAGAATGGGTTTGACTCCAAAGGAATATTTGTCTCAGAGCTACAAGATCTACTTCAAAACACTGTCTGCACATTAGAATACATTCATTTTACAGGTTCTATTTAGTGGAAGATTTACAAAACTATTATATAAATGTACATAAACCAATATATATGTGTAATAACACTTAATCATATACCTTGAAAACATCAGCAAACCGGCACTTTTGTCGTTTATTTTCCAATTAATCTTATTAAAATACTTAACATTTAGCACATTCAATGTCTGAAGCAAATCATTTCTAAAAAATTGTAGACCAGTGTTAGCGATAGTAAGGCTATAAGTTTATTTCTAATAAAGTACTGGTACTGACCAGAGCATCATGGGTAATGTCACATCCGTCCACCAGCAAAAGTTTTCACATACACGTGCTATTCAAAATCCAATATTTCTGAAAATAGAACTTCCACTGTCAAATAATATCAGTAGTCTGTGCACAAATGGATTAGCATTATTTCAACACAGTTTTACGCATTTCTTACAACTTTTTTTTTTTTTTTTGACAAAAATGGCCGCTCATTTGACCCCCTAAGTAAATTTTTGCAGAAATAGGCTTTATTATTGTTATTATTATCATCATTATTATTATGAGTTCAAGTCTATAAGTTTATTACTAAAAAAAGTACTGGTACTGACCAGAGCATCATGGGTAATGTCACGTCCGTCCACCAGCAAAAGTTTTCACATATACGAGCTATTTAAAATCCAATATTTCTGAAAATATAGCTTCCACTGTCAAATAATATCAGTAGTCTGTGCACAAATGGATTAGCATTATTTCAACACAGTTCTATGCATTTCTTACAACTTTTTTTTTTTTTTTTTTGACAAAAATGGCCACTCATTTGACCCCCTAAGTAAATTTTACCCAAAATAAGCTTTATTATTGTTATTATCGTCATTATTATTCTGTGTTCAAAAAGCATCTAAAAAATTGGTACATTAATAATTGGAGGCAACCAACATTAGAAATGTTTTAGCCCCGTCGCCGATGCCTGTATTTGGATTATTTTGTGTGATTTTCATATGATTGTTTATTTTATATAAAAAGCATTTTATTTTATTTATTTATTTTTTTTCTATTAAACTTGTTTTGTCCAGGATCATAACAGCAGAATGGTAGTCTGGCTGCCTTCTGGTGCAATTATGTTATGAGGCTAACGATATGGGAAAATACCGGATTTTCACTAAAAACGCAAAAAAAAAAAAAAAAAAAAAAGTGAAAAAAAAAAAGCATTTTATTTATTTATTTTTTTTCTATTAAACTTGTTTTGTCCAGGATCATAACAGCAGAATGGTAGTCTGGCTGCCTTCTGATGCAATTATGCTATGAAGCTAACGATATGAGGAAATACCTGATTTTCTCTAAAAATGCAAAAAAGAAAAAAAAAAATAGTGAAAAAAAAGCTTTTTTTTTTTTTCTATTAAACTTGTTTTGTCCAGGATCATAACAGCAGAATGGTAGTCTGGCTGCCTTCTGGTACAATTATGCTATGAAGCTCACAATATGGGAAAATACCGGACTTTCACTAAAAACGCAAAAAAAAAAAAAATAGTGGAAAAAAAAAAAAGCATTTTGTTTGTTTGTTTCTTTTTTTCTATTGAACTTGTCTTGTCCAGCATCCCAACAGCAGAATGGTAGTCTGGCTGCCTTCTGGTGCAATTATGTTATGAAGCTAACGATATGGGAAAATACCGGATTTTCACTAAAAACACAAAAAAAAAAAAAAACAAAAAAAAAAAAAAAAGCATTTATTTTATTTATTTATTTTTTTCTATTAAACTTGTCTTGTCCAGCATCATAACAGCAGAATGGTAGTCTGGCTGCCTTCTGGTGCAATTATGCTATGACGCTAACGATATGGGAAAATACTGGATTTTCACAAAAAACGCAAAAAAAAAAAAAAAAAAAACAGTGGGAAAAAAAACAAACATTTTATTTTATTTATTTATTTATTTTTTTTAAATTAAACTTGTCTTGTCCAGCATCACAACAGCAGAATGGTAGTCTGGCTGCCTTCTAATGCAATTATGCTATGACGCTAACGATATGGGGAAAATATCTGATTTTCACTAAAAACGCAAAAAAAAAAAAAAAAACACAAAGCATTTTATTTATTTATATATTTTTTTTATGATTGTTTATTTTTTTAAATTAATTTGGCTTCTAACCTCTATTGCACAATGAGCTAACTGTAAAAAAAAAAACACATCTTATTGAACGTACTGTGTAAATAAACTAAAAAATAAGTCTCTTTATATATTCAAACACCTCACACATCCATTTTCTGCTCCTTAATCTCAGTGAATACAGTTTTAAACCTGGTTTCACTAAGCTGTAAAGGCCAAAAATGATGCCAATAGTGTTATTTATTCCAAAATTGCAGTTTCACGCGCATCAAATATACATGAAATACAAGATCAATAAGGTAAACATTCATATGCTGTTAATTTAGAAACAGAAGCTCGTCCTGTACATGTGAACAGGCTCATCATCGTATGACATCCATGCCTGTAGCTCCACTTACCATGACATTTTATTCCTTGGCTCATAATTGATTTCTACTTCAATTTATTAATATAGCCTATGGAACGCCTCTGGCACAATTCTCGTTATCCGCAGACCCCCCAGGAGTTTAATCTCTTAAAATGAGCTGAATTAATAAGGGTGCCTTCGAGTAACATATTGATTACGGAATCGATGTCCGTTTCTTTGCACCGAGCTCAAATGATTAGGATAAAATGGGACAGCAAGAAGTAATAAGACTCGTCCCCCCTTTTCAATCATTTGGCTTAATTTTTATTTCAATAGGCTTAATTTTGAGGGTTAGCGTGGAAATTTATACATCGCCGCTGCCAGGATTTTTATCGACAGATCAGAGGTGGTTGTGAGAAGAAGCACCCAGTGAAGTGGGATGAATCACAACAGTGCACTTTACAAGGGCGAGTGTCATGATTCGCAGGTCACATGACAGATGTAGGTTTGACCTTTTCTGCAGGGGATTCATGGGGGAGCGCTGATTTTTTTTTTTTTTTTTTTTTTTTGTACAGTCAGTGCTTTTCAAGTCGAGCCAAGAAGAACCTGATGTATTAACCTTTAAAACCACAATATAGAAAACAACCACAGCATACATTTACAGCACAGGTGTTAAACATGCGGTCCATGGGCCAAAACCGGCCAGCCAAGGGGTCCAATTCATCCTGTGGGAGGAGTTTGTGAAATGCAAACATTGCATTGAAAATATTAACAATCAATGGTGTCAAAATCCTTTTAATTCAGGTTCCACATACAGACCAGGTGGGTCAGACCAGGAAAATCTATATCATAATACTGACTCTAAGCACAACAGTCTCCTTTTGCACTGACTCCTTGTGGAAAGTTCAAGTTTTTTTTTCTTTTTACGATTGTGTTCTTAATATTGTGTTTTACTACTGTTGTTTTGAAATTTGTGGATACTGCTGGAACCTGTAAATTTCCCTATGGGATGAATAAAGTATCTATCTATCTATCTGGAAGGTCTCAGAGCGTGTGTGTATCTGCACACTTCTGAGAAATTGAGATGTTTTAAACTGGCCAATTTGGTACTGATTGTGGAGGAATCGTCCGTTCTCCACATTAAATATCTCGGCAAGTTGATAGGACCAATATTTACCTCCGCCAAGGAGGTTATGTTTTTGCCAGGGTTTGTTTGTTTGTTTGTTTGTCTGTCCGTTAGTGTGCAACATAACTCAAAAAGTTATGGACGGATTTGGATGAAAATTTCAGGGTTTGTTGGAAATGGGATAAGGAAGAAATGATTAAATTTTGGTGGTGATCGGGGGTGGGGGGGCCACTGATCAGCCTTGGCGGAGGTCTGCGCTCTCCGAGTGCTTCTAGTTGTATTTGTATTTGTGTTTATTTATTTAGCACAATAAAAAAAACAGTGCAGGGAGGGAACGAAGCCCAAAGGGCTTGTACAGAGTTCCACTCCCATCATCTATTATAAAATTTAAAAAAAATTGAATGTACAAACATAAGAAAACAATAATTAAACAACAATTAACAATATAGAAAACACTGAAAAAGTAAGGACAGGAGATGTTTTTTCAGTGAGTTTTTGAAAGATGTAAATGAAAATATAGACTTTGAAGACATGTCTAGATTGTTCCACAATTTAGGACCTCTAAATCAAATATTAAATTGATGACCAGATGTTCGACAGAAGGGTAAATGAAGACTGTCAGTATGTCTAGTTGAGTATAAATGTAAATCAGATGAAAAACTAAAAAAATTATGAAAAGTGTCCAGAAGATCTTGCTTATTATTGATAAACTTGTGCACAAATAAACACTGAGTTCATGAACGGGTAGTATTGAATATTTCCTAAAAATTGGTGCAGATGGTTTGTATCTACTAGACAGTGAGATTGTTCTCAGGAATCTCTTCTGGATTATGGAGAGTTTGCTGGCATAAGTTGGATAAATTCCTGACCGGACAATATTGCAGTAATTCATATATGGAAACAGAAAACTAGAATACAAAGTCAAGTGAGCAGAGGGATGAATCAGGGGACAAACTTTTCTCAGTATACCAAGCATCTTCATTGATCTTTTGCATACATAATTGAAATGGCTATTCCAATTAAGACCTTCATCCAGAACAACACCCAAAAATGTGGTGTGAGGTCATTTTGGGAGCTATTAGTCATTTTGGAATACAACAGCCTTACAATCACGTTGCGTTGCCCATGACGGTTGACAGGAAGCGCAGTACTATGCTACATGACGTGAAATGAAATTAAAAACAGGAACAACGCAGTTACTAACTTCAGTCCCTAGGTATTGGTATAAAGACTCGCTAGCACTACCATAATAGCCTATAAATAATGAAAATCAAAAATTTTCTCTTTGTTTTAGTGTAAAAAAGTAAAATTGCATGAAAATGTTTATATTTACAAACTATCAGTTTACAAAAATATGTGAATAACCTCAATTTCCTGAGGGTTTTGCCCAAAGCATCAATAAAGTTCTGCCTAACCTAATATAATATAATCTAAACTAATCTAAAGTAATCTAATTAAATCTAACCTAATCTAATTTTACCTAATCAATTTAATCTAAGATCATGTAACCTAATCTAAACTAATCCAATTAAATCTAACCTAATCTAATTTTACCTAATCTAATTTAATCTAAGATAATGTAACCTAATCTAAAGTAATCTAATTAAATCTAACCTAATCTAATTTTACCTAATCAATTTAATCTAAGATCATGTAACCTAATCTAAACTAATCCAATTAAATCTAACCTAATCTAATTTTACCTAATCTAATTTAATCTAAGATAATGTAACCTAATCTAAAGTAATCCAATTAAACCTAACCTAATCTAATTTTACCTAATCTAATTCAATCTAAAATAATGTAACCTAAACTAATCCAATTAAATCTAACCTAATCTAATTTTACCTAATCTAATTTAATCTAGGATAATGTAACCTAATCTAAACTAATCCAATTAAATCTAACCTAATGTAATTTTACCTAATCTAATTGAATCTAAAATAATGTAACCTAATCTAAACTAATCCAATTAAACCTAACCTAATCTAATTTTACCTAATCTAATTCAATCTAAGATAATGTAACCTAAACTAATCCAATTAAATCTAACCTAATCTAATTTTACCTAATCTAATTTAATCTAAGATAATGTAACCTAATCTAAACTAATCCAATTAAATCTCACCTAATCTAATTTTACCTAATCTAATTTAATCTAAGATAATGTAACCTAATCTAAACTAATCCAATTAAACCTAACCTAATCTAATTTTACCTAATCTAATTCAATCTAAGATAATGTAACCTAAACTAATCCAATTAAATCTCACCTAATCTAATTTTACCTAATCTAATTTAATCTAAGATAATGTAACCTAATCTAAACTAATCCAATTAAATCTAACCTAATCTAATTTTACCTAAAACAATGTAATTTAAACTAATCCAATTAAATCTAATTTAATGTAATTTTACCTAATCTAATTTAATCTAAGACAATGTAACCTAAACTAATCCAATTAAATCTAACCTAATCTAATTTTACCTAACCTAATTTAATCTAAAATAATCTAATCTAAAATTCAGGGGTCACATACAACATGATCTCAGCTAAAATCCTAGCATAATAACCTATAAATAAATAAATGACTCAAAATTTTCTTCTGGATTTTATCTGATGAAAATATTACATTATGTCTCTAAATGACAACTCCAATTGTTTCTCTTTGTTTTAGTGCACAAACCCCCCCCCCATTAAATTCTGGAAATATTTACATTAAACTTTGGTTTAACAATAATACGAACCTGAAATGTCTTCAGAGAATTAAATGTAATTTTACCAATATTTTACCTGTTACTAATTTTTTTTTATGTATTTGTACTTGTTTTATAAGTTGTAATGTACATGTCTAAATGATAAACTGAGGCATAATATTGTTAAAATTGCGCTTATTTTTACCTCCGCCAAGGAGGTTATGTTTTTGCCAGGGTTTGTTTGTTTGTCTGTCCGTTAGTGTGCAACATAACTCAAAAAGTTATGGACAGATTTGGATGAAATTTTCAGGGTTTGTTGGAAATGGGATAAGGAAGAAATGATTAAATTTTGGTGGTGATCGGGGGTGGGGGGGGCCCACGGGGGGGGGCCACTGATCAGCCTTGGCGGAGGTCTGCGCTCTTCAAGTGCTTCTAGTTTGTTTGTTTGTTTGTTTGTCTGTCCGTTAGTGTGCAACATAACTCAAAAAGTTATGGACAGATTTTGATTAAATGTTCAGGGTTTGTTGAAAATGGGATAAGGAAGAAATGATTAAATTTTGGTGGTGATCGGGGGTGGGGGGGCCCACGGGGGGGCCCATTTCCAACAAACCCTGAAAATTTCATCAAAATCTCTCCATAACTTTTTGAGTTATGTTGCACACTAACGGACAGACAAACAGACAGACAAACAAACAAACAAACCATGGCAAAAGCATAACCTCCTTGGCGTGGGGGGGGCCCACAGGGGGGGCCACTGATCAGCCTTGGCGGAGGTCTGCGCTCTCCGAGTGCTTCTAGTTCTTAATACATTTCAGGTTGTTCATGTTATTCAGATTTTTGAGGAAACTTTGTAGATGTAAACATTTTCATGATATAATTTTACTTTTTTCACTGTTATTTTACTGGTCCAGCCCATTTCAGATCCTACTGGGCTGAATGTGGCCCCTGAACTAAACTGACTTTGACACCCCTGGTTTACAGTTATTTAACGCCGGCACATTGAATCTGATTTGCATCTCACGGAATTGTATGTTTTTCTTTCCCCCCCTCTCTGAAGCGTTTCCCATTTGTGTCGACTGTAACAAACTCCATCTGCTGATCATCAGGATGTGATCAAACACTCTCAGCAACCCAGTGGATCTTGTGGTGAAGCCGTTGGAAAACATTTCTGACAGTATAATTATTGCTTACACAACCATAATTGCTGGTATTTTACTGTATGAATTTCCCGTCCAACGATTAATGATGTTTTCTATTGTTTTTCATGCTCACAAACACTCAGACTGACCAATTTCTTTGTAAAATTCATGCCATTTGTTTTGCGGGCATTTGAATCACTATTAAAGACAATAAATGCACAAAAACTCTGGCTTTAATTTTCTTCCTAAAACATTTAACAGGTTTTTTTTATTCATTTTGTTGCTAATTCTTGTGCTCATTGCAGCAGCCTCGTCCGATTGTATTTTCTAACAGATGTTTTACAAAAGAAAAGTGCTATTGTTTAGAAATGTACAGTATGAATGAGGTTGATTCTGTTCTATTTAATATGTGTAGAGTCAAAATGGAATGCAAAAAAAGGGAGAAATTTACAGATGATGTGCACGGTTTGGTTCAAATCCACGCTTTTAATCATTTTTAATAAATGCATGATAGTGGAGATTCTGTTACTTCTATTACACAGCCCAAGTTTAATAATTTTTGTGTTTTTTGTTTTTTTATGTAAATAGCTCAGTCGTACAACAAATGTATCTGTGGTCTTAGTAAAACAAAGCTCCTGCAATAAAACAGCCACCAGTGACCAAAAGCATCTACTGATTTAAAATGTGTAATAGCTTTTAAACTATTAATCCTATCCATACATGTAAATAATTGGTGTAAAATACAGTTTGTCATCTGTTCATGGTCATCAGATATGACCCATTTGGACGTTCAGAGGCTTCGTAGTTACCATGGAAACGCGGTCATCTTCTACAACATTGATTCACCAGTAAAACCCATGGAGTTGGATCAATGATAGTGGAAGGAAATACTAATTTTTATGTTTTCATTGGGGTTTGTTTGTCTGTCTGTTAGCAAGATTATTCACAAAGTTAGGGAATTTTTCAGGAAATGTTGATACTAGCACAAGGAACAAATTGTTAAATTTTGGTGGTGCCCGGGGGGGCAAGTTATTAAACTTGTCGTCCAGGATCATAACAGCAGAATGGTAGTCTGGCTGCTATCTGGTGCAATTATGCTATGAAGCTAACGATATGGGAAAATACCGGATTTTCACTAAAAACGCAAAAAAAAAAAAAAAGTGGAAAGTGAAAAAAAAAGCATTTTATTTATCTATTTTTTTTTTCTATTAAACTTGTATTGTCCAGCATCATAACAGCAGAATGGTAGTCTGGCTGCCTTCTGGTGCAATTATGCTATGAAGCTAACGATATGGGAAAATACCGGATTTTCACTAAAAACGCAAAAAAAAAAAAAAAAGTGGAAAGTGAAAAAAAAAGCATTTTATTTATCTATTTTTTTTTTTCTATTAAACTTGTATTGTCCAGCATCATAACAGCAGAATGGTAGTCTGGCTGCCTTCTGGTGCAATTATGCTATGAAGCTAACGATATGGGAAAATATCTGATTTTCACTAAAAACACAAAAAAAAAAAAAAAAAAAAAAGTGAAGAAAAAAAAAAGCATTTTATTTTATTTATCTTTTTTTTTTCTATTAAACTTGTATTGTCCAGCATCATAATAGCAGAATGGTAGTCTGGCTGCCTTCTGGTGCAATTATGCTATGAAGCTAACGATATGGGGAAATATCTGATTTTCACTAAAAACACAAAAAAAAAAAAAAAAAGTGAAAAGTGAAAAAAAAAGCATTTTATTTTATTTATCTATTTTTTTTTTTATTAAACTTGTATTGTCCAGCATCATAATAGCAGAATGGTAGTCTGGCTGCCTTCTGGTGCAATTATGCTATGAAGCTAACGATATGGGGAAATATCTGATTTTCACTAAAAATGCAAAAAAAAAAAAAACAAAAAAAAAAAAAATAGTGAAAAAAAAAAGCTTTTTTTTTTTTTTTCTATTAAACTTGTCTTGTCCAGCATCATAACAGCAGAATGGTAGTCTGGCTGCCTTCTGGTGCAATTATGCTATGAAGCTAACGATATGGGGAAATATCGGATTTTCACAAAAAACGCAAAAAAAAAAAAAAAAAAAAAAGTGAAAAGTGAAAAAAAAAAGCATTTTATTTTATTTATCTATTTTTTTTTCTATTAAACTTGTATTGTCCAGCATCATAATAGCAGAATGGTAGTCTGGCTGCCTTCTGGTGCAATTATGCTATGAAGCTAACGATATGGGGAAATATCTGATTTTCACTAAAAATGCAAAAAAAAAAAAAATAGTGAAAAAAAAAAGCTTTTTTTTTTTTTTCTATTAAACTTGTCTTGTCCAGCATCATAACAGCAGAATGGTAGTCTGGCTGCCTTCTGGTGCAATTATGCTATGAAGCTAACGATATGGGGAAATATCTGATTTTCACTAAAAACACACAAAAAAAAAAAAGTGAAAAGTGAAAAAAAAAGCATTTTATTTTATTTATCTATTTTTTTTTCTATTAAACTTGTATTGTCCAGCATCATAATAGCAGAATGGTAGTCTGGCTGCCTTCTGGTGCAATTATGCTATGAAGCTAACGATATGGGGAAATATCTGATTTTCACTAAAAATGCAAAAAAAAAAAAAAAAAAAAAAAAAAAAATAGTGAAAAAAAAAAGCTTTTTTTTTTTTTTTCTATTAAACTTGTCTTGTCCAGCATCATAACAGCAGAATGGTAGTCTGGCTGCCTTCTGGTGCAATTATGCTATGAAGCTAACGATATGGGGAAATATCGGATTTTCACAAAAAACGCAAAAAAAAAAAAAAAAAAAAAGTGAAAAGTGAAAAAAAAAGCATTTTATTTTATTTATCTATTTTTTTTTCTATTAAACTTGTATTGTCCAGCATCATAATAGCAGAATGGTAGTCTGGCTGCCTTCTGGTGCAATTATGCTATGAAGCTAACGATATGGGGAAATATCTGATTTTCACTAAAAATGCAAAAAAAAAAAAAATAGTGAAAAATAAAAGCATTTTTTTTTTTTTCTATTAAACTTGTCTTGTCCAGCATCATAACAGCAGAATGGTAGTCTGGCTGCCTTCTGGTGCAATTATGCTATGAAGCTAACGATATGGGGAAATATCTGATTTTCACTAAAAACGCAAAAAAAAAAAAAAAGTGAAAAAAAAAAGCATTTTATTTATTTATTTTTTTTTTTCTATTAAACTTGTCTTGTCCAGGATCATAACAGCAGAATGGTAGTCTGGCTGCCTTCTGGTGCAATTATGCTATGAAGCAAACGATATGGGGAAATATCTTATTTTCACTAAAAACGCAAAAAAAAAAAAAAAAAAAAAAAAAAAAAAGGGAAAAAAAAGCATTTTATTTTATTTATCTATTTTTTTTTTTTTATTAAACTTGTCTTGTCCAGCATCATAACAGCAGAATGGTAGTCTGGCTGCCTTCTGGTGCAATTATGCTATGAAGCTAACGATATGGGGAAATATCGGATTTTCACAAAAAACGCAAAAAAAAAAAAAAAAAAAAAGTGAAAAGTGAAAAAAAAAGCATTTTATTTTATTTATCTATTTTTTTTTCTATTAAACTTGTATTGTCCAGCATCATAATAGCAGAATGGTAGTCTGGCTGCCTTCTGGTGCAATTATGCTATGAAGCTAACGATATGGGGAAATATCTGATTTTCACTAAAAATGCAAAAAAAAAAAAAATAGTGAAAAAAAAAAGCATTTTTTTTTTTTTCTATTAAACTTGTCTTGTCCAGCATCATAACAGCAGAATGGTAGTCTGGCTGCCTTCTGGTGCAATTATGCTATGAAGCTAACGATATGGGAAAATATCGGATTTTCACTAAAAACGCAAAAAAAAAAAAAAAAAAAGTGAAAAAAAAAAGCTTTTTTTGTTTTTGTTTTTTTTTTAAACTTGTATTGTCCAGCATCATAACAGCAGAATGGTAGTCTGGCTGCCTTCTGGTGCAATTATGCTATGAAGCTAACGATATGGGGAAATATCTGATTTTCACTAAAAACGCAAAAAAAAAAAAAAAAGTGAAAAAAAAAAGCATTTTATTTATTTATTTTTTTTTTCTATTAAACTTGTCTTGTCCAGGATCATAACAGCAGAATGGTAGTCTGGCTGCCTTCTGGTGCAATTATGCTATGAAGCAAACGATATGGGGAAATATCTTATTTTCACTAAAAACGCAAAAAAAAAAAAAAAAAAAAAAAAAAAGGGAAAAAAAAGCATTTTATTTTATTTATCTATTTTTTTTTTTCTATTAAACTTGTCTTGTCCAGCATCATAACAGCAGAATGGTAGTCTGGCTGCCTTCTGGTGCAATTATGCTATGAAGCTAACGATATGGGAAAATATCTGATTTTCACTAAAAACGCAAAAAAAAAAAAAAATAGTAGAGGATAGAGAAGAATGAGGATAGAGAGAATGTAGAGGATAATATAATCGGTGACTTCAAAAATGTAAATGTACAGAAATAGTCATTTGAAAGTTGCCATAAAAATAGTTCTTGGCGTTAAAAGGCTTAAAATACACGATAATCAACAGCAATTACATTAAATCAGCTCAAAACTTCACATTTATAACAGTAGAATTAATTTTAAAAATATCATATATAGCAGTAAAAAACAGTCGGGGGCCATTTTACTTTGACTTTTCATACTTATTGCACATTTTCCTGATAACAGTGTCCTACATTTACTTAAGTACTTGCAAAAAGTACTTGGCATCAGTACTTTCAAATACCTGTTTTAGTCTAATAATCACTAATATCCTGCCCCTATATTAACTGAATACTAGTAAAACTACTGAGTCATGAATGCACTGGACTGTGCTCGTTCATTCTGAGTGCAGCTGGATGAACGTTGCAGATGTCAAACCACTGCGTGTCCACCTCCTTTCGTGGCAGGAGGCCATTGCGCGGCAGAAACGGCCGCCGCCAACGATCGCGACTCCCCACCACCTGCCAGAAACCCGTGCCCTTGAGTAGAAAGACGGCGTTGTGGGTGTAGGAGAAGTAGGCAGCGTCAACGTTGCCATCTGGATGGTCTCCACTCACCACTGGAGGGAACACGTCTCTGATGCGTTTGGGGAAGCCTCTTGCCAAGCTGTTGGCGCCCACGTCGAAGCCGTACACCTGTTAGAACAGATAATTGTTTTCCTTACGTAGAAATGAATTCAATTATATCTAACAAGTCACAGAGGAAGTCGGGGGAATGTTTGCATGAATACATTCCCTCATAATGGGGAGAAACAATGAATTAGCCTGGGCTTTGGGCCTTTCAAGAATTCTCTAAATGGAGATCTGTTCGATTACCGAGAACCCAAACAGCTGCTGTGGAGACGGAACAGTCTGCAGTCGGATTAACCTGGTGCATGAAGAGTTCACCTGGAGTGTTTATCATCTCTGTGGGTCCGAGGTTCGACTTTCTATAGATTTTACAGCAAGAAATTAACCCATAAAGACCCAAACCTGGGGCGCCGATAGGGGGGGGTAAACATGACAAATTCATGGGGCCCAGCATTTGTGGGGAGTTCATAGAGAAGAACCAAACGAACCAATCCAATGATATTCATCCCAATATAAAACTATATTATTGCATTTGTCATCAGGGTGTGATTTGGTGGGGGTTGGGGGTCAACTCCCCCTCTGGTTTTTACATCCCTACTTCTGATCAATGAATTTCATCTTTGGTGGGGGACAACCAACCAATGTAAATAACAGGCAGGTTGTGACAGTTTTCTTCCACCTATATCCTACATTAGTGGCACTAACGTTCACCTGAACTGAACTGTCGGCAGTCTCAGAATTCATGAACATCCCCATGCACTGGGGCGTTGTAAAAGGAGGGGGGGGGGGGGGGGGGGGGGGTAAATATGACAAATTCATGAGGCCCAGCATTTGTGGGGGGCCCATAGAGCAGTGGAGGGGGTCCAGTGGATACAGGTTAGAAGTTGTGAAAATTTTGTGTAAGGTCCACTGTACAATAATAATAATGGATTAGATTTCTATAGCGCTTTTCTATGAACGCATACTCAAAGCGCGTACAGTGGATCCATTATTCATTCGCTCTCACATCCTCCCTCTGGTGGTGGTCAACTACATCTGTATCCACAGCTGTCCTGGGGCAGACTGAAGGAAGTGTGGCCGCCAATCTGCGCCTACACCCCTCTGACCACCACCAAACATTCACACACATTCATACACCAGTGTGAGTAGCAGCACTGGAGACAAGGAGGGTGAAGTGCCTTGCCCAGGGACCAGTGGCGATTTTTCACAGACTGCAAAGGAAGCTCAGCTTCCCCTAAAATTACGAAAATTAAATGGTTAAATATGTTCGGTTGTGTTGACATTTTATTGACTACAAATGTGTTAGAACACGTTCATCTCACAGACGAGTTCGTTCAGAATCAGCTTTATCACAAATCACAGACTCCATGTTGTTCACTTCTCCTCCATTCCCGTGTCTCTGTTTTCTCATTCCATCTCTGCTCAGTGCATTTGTCCGTAGACTCTCAGCGTCCATGCACTTCAATGGGACTGAGTGGAACTGTTTTTTTCATTGCCTCAAAACTGGACGGTAATTGGATAAATGCCACCATGTTGTCCCGCCCCCGGACGCCCGGCATCTCTGGGGGTGAATGGAGCTGTGGGTGGAGCTCGGCCGGGCTGGACGCCAGAATCCCACGTGCTGATTGGATGATTAGTCGAAAGGCTGAATCCCGTTTGACTGACAGCTAGTTTCAGATCTACTCCTTCACTGACACAGTTCAGTTTAATACCATCGCACATTCTGCTGTGAAATCGAGAGAGAAAACCACTACGAAATTACTCGTTCATTTCTTGCACTGTGAATAAAACACACTCATTGGACTTCCTTGTTTCAATTTAACATAATTTCAGCGTTTTCTTGTTTCAGTTTCATAATTTAATAATTTCTTGTTCGAGTTTAATATCGTTTTGTAGATAGTTAAATCAGTCAAACTGTCGGCTAGGTCGGAGTGAAAGGAGCATCTGTAGTTTAAAAGGCTGAAGTCTTACACCCACAACACACTGGGCCAAGGCCATCTGAGCAGCCCAGCTCTGCTGGACATTCAGAGGACACTGGTCCAGTCCCTGGAAAAGACGCCTACTGGTACGATAAGGTCACTGAGAATTTTCTTAAAAAGGAACGGAGGGCCAAATGTATGTTTAAATAACTTGACAATGTTTTTTGATGTAAGCCGACAATGAGCTTCCCCTGTCTGAAAGACGAGCAGCCGCCACTGACAAGGACACATCAGCACATGGACAGAGCCAGATTCGAACCACTAACCCTTTGGTTATTAGACGACCCGCTCTACCATCTGAGCCATGGCTGCCCCATAGATAATAGAGGAATAGAAGTCGGGAGTCGGACATTGAAAGCATGCCAAGTTTCAGTGTTGTTGTACGCTAGCATAAGTGACGTTATGTATGGACCCTCAAGAAACAACGCTCATGCTTTCATGGGACCCACAGTCAGTAGTGGCGCCCCTGACCCAAACAGACACCAGTGACCAAAACCATCTTCTGATCTGAAATATTTTATACCTGCTGATCCCTGTTGATGTCCAAAAACTAAACTGCAGACTGCCCCCCCCCCCCCCCCCCCCGAGTACAACTTTATTTTTAATTACAGCTTGTGTTTAAGTAATAATCTCAAACTTTATATTTTCTTCAATTTTCTCTGTTTTGATGTAATAATATTTGAATGAACTCAGTTTTTGAGAACATCTACATGATTAGTAAATGAAATCCAGGAAAATAACATTTAATTTAATAAATAATAAATACATCAGAGAATAATATTATAATAAATAATGATAAGTGACTTGGGTAAGGTTTAAATATAATGAAAAAAAAAAAATCTGTTTTAATATAATATCCTTTAATTTACTAGTCAGATAGGTGTTCTTCATAGCCTAGAGTACATTCAAATATAGGAAAATACACAATTTTCACAAACAAATGACCTGTATAATATGATAGTAAATGGAAATAAATTCCTTAAGAGAGTTTATGAGAGAAGAGAAATATTAATTTGGAATTTGGCACAAAAATAGTTCTGGGTTTTAAATGGTTAAAGTGTTAAATAGGCTATAACTGTCATCCTACTAGGAATGTAATGATTACTGGTATAACAATAAAGCGCAGTAAAACTGTCAACAGTTAGTATTACTGTTTAAATTCTAATTATCATGATAACTGTGTTTGATTACCACACTTTTCCGGAGAAAATGCCTATGTAAAGATCTGCTTTTATGTCAAATATTTGAGAATAGTTTTAATTTATCACAATTTTTATTTTATATACCTCATATTTGGAACCAACATTCACTTTTAAAGTCTTTGAAAAGGTTCATTGAGCATCTGTGTGTTATTCATGCAATAAATTATGTACATTTTTCAAATCAAATTTTATAATTTTTTTTGTGTTTTCTAGCCTTTTACATTGATAAAGTAGGTTAAAGTGAAAAAAATAACAGGCAGATGATATAAATGAAGTTGTGCTGAAAAAAAAGACCCCAAACATGGGTATAGTAAACATTTGTTTATATAGTATATAAAGGCAAAATCAAAAGTACTGAAAAACGGCCAAAATAGGCTCAGACCACTAAGGGTTAATATTTGAATGTTTCTGTCAAGAGAAAGTACATTGTGCCAATTACACTGAACAAAAATATAAACGCACCACTTTTGTTTTTGCTCCCATTTGTCATGAGCTGAACTCAAAGATCTAAAACTTTTTCTGTGTACACACAAGGTTTATTTCTCTCAAATATTGTTCACAAATCTGTCTAAATTTGCGTTAGTGAACACTTCTTCTTTGCTGAGATAATCCATCCACCTCACAGGTGTGGCATATCAAGATGCTGATTAGACAGCAGGATTTTTGCACAGGTGTGCCTTAGGCTGGCCACAATAAAAGGCCACTCCAAAATGTGCAGTTTTATCACACAGCACAATACCACAGATGTCACAAGTTTTGAGGGAATATGAAATCGGCATGCTGACTTCAGGAATCTCCACCAGAGCTTCTGCCTGTGAACTGAATGTTCATTTCTCTACCATAAGCCATCTCCAAAGCTGTTTCAGAGAATTCATGAAGAAGACTGTGCGAGGAAAATGGTGGTCACACCAAATACTGACTGGTTTTCTGACCCCCCTGGACCACCCAATACAGTAAAAGTGCACATTTTAGAGTGGCCTTTTATTGTGGCCAGCCTAAGGCACACCTGTGCAATAATCCTGCTGTCTAATCAGCATCTTGAGCTGCCACACCTGTGAGGTGGATGGATTATCTCAGCAAAGGACAAAGGAGAAGTGCTCACTAACACAGATTTAGACAAATTTATGAACAATATTTGAGAGAAATAGGCCTTTTGTGTACATAGAAAAAGTTTTAGATCTTTGCGTTCAGCTCATGAAAAATGGGAGCAAAAACAAAAGTGGTGCGTTTATATTTTTGTTCAGTGTATTTTATTTGTTTTGGGTTTTTTTTTTTTGTTTTTTTCTCAAAATACAACTTGGTTAAATTATTTGTGTGTGTATCAGTACTTTTTGAACATTTTGAGCATAATTTCAACAATACCGCGATAATAATGATAATCGTGATAATTTTGGTCACAATAACCGTGATATGAAATTTTCATATCGTTACATGCCCGACATACTACACAAGCCATTTTGCTGAAAAAAGTCACTATTTCTTCAGTTTTCAATTAAAGATGGGAAAATACATGATCTTCCAGAGGATAATAGTATAATAGAAGGAGATAAATCACTTAAAGGTTAAATAGAGAGACAAATTCATTTGGGAGCTGCCACTAAAGCAACACTGGGTCTTTATGGGTTAATCTTTTCTGCTGACATTTCTCCACCAACCCCTGAGACGCTGGTGTTTCAGATCCTTCTAATAGAACTATTCCTGTGGGTTTCCTGCACCATTTGTCATGTGTAAAAGGGTAGATAAGGACGGCGTTCTCACTAGGCTGTTCTTGAAGAAGTAGATGCGGGACTCCCTTCGGTCGTAAAAGGCTGTGTCGATGGGACTGGGAACCCCCGGGAAACCCTCCGAGATCCGCCTCGGGTAGCGCCGCCCCTCCTGGTCCTGTGTGAAGGCCTGGTCCTGGTCCTGGTTGTACTTCCAGAACTGAGTACCTGTCAACAGAAGCATCACACACTGTAAAAAAAAAAAAAAAAAGCTGTAATTTAACAGAATTTTTACCGTTTATTTTACAGATTTTTCCTGTATTTTTAAGATACAGGAAAATATCAATGAAATGACAAAAATAGACTGTGATTTTACATGTCAAATGTAAAATAACATGAAAAAACTGTCACTGTGAAGAACCATAAAAATTTCCATTTTTTAACCCTTTCATTGCTGAATTATGAGAGCCTTAATCAAGATTTTTTTTCCTGAGTGTTTTATATCCATCTTTACGCATGAAAAAAACACTGTCATTGAACTTCTTTTTTTTTTTTATGAACCTATTTTTCATGGAGTTCAAAAAATGCCCACTCAGCTGGACTCCATGCATTTAATTTTTGAAGCAAAAAAAACATGTATTTACTGATATACTGTGTGAAAACTATGAAATAACTTTTTTTGGTGCTACTAATCTGATGTTTTGTCATTTTAACATACTCTAATTCTAGTCATTACTCATTTTATGGAGATAATATGCCAAAAAAAAAAATGTTTGAAAAAAACTGTTAATTACAGTCTAATAATAATAAGCAATTGATTTACACTCAAACATGTTAGTGCAGATCAGGTTTATCAAGAACAGTAAAATTACAGTAATGGAATGAATGTCAGTGTATGGGATGATCCATTTTGTTGGCTGAGGTGGAACTAAAACAATAAAAACCATAAATATACAAGAGAACAGCTGTAGAATGGCTGTCCACTGTAGTGACCACTATACATGAAAGGGTTAAAAGATTTTATTTATTTATTTATTTATTTATTTATTCCCACAAAAATAGTTAAATACATTTGCAAAAGTATCGTAGTTTCACAAATATTTATTTTCTATTTATGAGATTAAACTGTTAATTTTTTAAAGTTTAATACTGTAAAATAATTATAAAATGAGATAAAATTACTGACAATTAACCGTTAAAGAAGTTTTTGTTCTGTAAGTTTAACAAGACTTGTTTGTTAATTGACAAATATCTTGTGTAATTACAGGAGGTTTCACAACAAAAATGTTGAATAAATGTGTTTTGTGAATGTATAACATGTATAAGCACTGATAAACTGTGCAAATATAGTTTTTATCAGTGGATTGGACAACTTGGTCTCATTGAAATGTATTTATATATTTATTTATTTATAGGTAATTTGATTGCTTTAATGCATGTAAATATTCTTTATTAAACTTTATTATTATTATTATTAACTTTATTAAACTGATCTGCAGTAACATGTTTTGGTGTAAATCAATTGTTAATTGTTATTATTGTTGTTTCATAAGTGTATAAAGCAGGGGTGTCAAACATACGATGATTTGCAAAAAATTACATTCAAGATATTAACAAACTTTTTTTCTTTTTTTTTGCATATCCTCCTGAGACCAAGCAATGCATTTTGTCCTCCATAGGGGACAAAAGTTTGACAGTTTTACTTTAAAAATGCTGTCCATTGCAAAGGATATTCCATTTAAAAAATAAATAAATAAATAAATAAAAAATCAACAAATAAATTAAAAAAAATTTTAAACTGTATCTGAAAAAACTGTTGCATTATGCAGTTTGCTATCAAGACAATTTTTTAATGTAAAAAAAGCTAAAACTGTCATATTCCCGGGTCTCAGGAGGATTTTATCCCCATGAAATGAGTAATAACTAATATTAGAGTATGAGAAAATGTGAGAAAACAGTAGCAATTTAGCAATTAGTGGCATTAAAAATGTTTTTATTTCATAGTTTTCACACAGTTTATCACTTTCTGATGATGTTTAAATAAATGTTTCTTTGCTTCAAAACTTAAATGCATGGTGTCCAGCTGAGTGGACATTTTTGTAACTCCATGAAAAATAGGTTCATAAAAAGAAAAAAAAAAATAAAAAAAACACTTGCATTCTTTTTTTTTCATGCCTAAAGAGGAACAAAAACATTCAAGAAAAAAATATTGACTAGGTTTTCATAAATTCATGCATGAAAGGGTTAAATAAAGCTATGAAACTCTCCTCCACTACAGCGGACATAAATGCATTGCTGGGTCTCAGGAGGATACTGGTACTTTTACTCCAGTGGACCACCTGAGTTTCTGTTTTTACAGGAAACGCAGACCTTTTACAAAAATAATTAAGTCAAAAATGTTGACTTTATGTATTTTAATTACATGTAAATTTTCCATGGAATTTTATTACATAAGTTTAATGTAAAGAGTTGCATTTAATACAATGTTTTTTCTATCATATTGAGTCAATATGAATAAATTAAATACCTTCAGTCAGATTTGCTTTAGTTAATGCAAACTTTTACATAAACTGTGTTTGACTGTGACGCTCAGCCTTTTTATGTGATCTAGAAAATAAAGTTTACTTTAGTTGTTTGGATTCACTTTATACTAAGCATATTCACATTATGTTTGACTTTTTCAGATAAATAAACTTTAAATCTCATATAGTTCAGTTACATTTTACTTTAAAATATTACTTCATGTTTATTAGAGCCAAGAATCATTTTTTTGAGTGCAGCTTCACCTTTGAAGAAGTAGACGTCATCTCTTTTTCTGGACCACACGTGCACATATGCGTCCACTCCACCCGTGGGAATCCCTCTCCATCCGACCTGCAGGGCCACCGGATCTCCATAGCGCGTCCTGTTGTTTCGGTTCTCGTACAGCCAGTACCAGTCGTCTCTCATGAAGTAGGTGTTGAAGCGGATCACCACCTCCCCGTAGGCCGTCCTCTCCTTCCTGATCCAGTCAAACACTGTGTTGAACCTGCCTTTACAGCCTCCTGGAGGGAAATATAAGAGAGTGTAGTTTCACTCATTTGTGTTTCATAAGTGTATAGAGCAGGGGTGTCAAATATACGATGATTGGCCAAAAAAAATTACACTAAAGATATTAACGATTTTAGCTCAGGTTCCACACACACACACACACACACACACACACACCAACATGTTCAAAATTAAAATAATAGCATAATAAGCTATAAATAATGACTCCAAATATTCTTCTTGGTTTAACATGAAAATTTTTTTTAAATATTACATTATGCCTATAAATAAGGACAACCCCAAATTTCTTCTTGGTTTAATGGATAAATAGATAAATACACTTTATTGATCCCATTCTGGGAATTTGCCTTGAAGGGACAGCATTTGACAGGAAAAAAAAAAAAAAAAAAAAAAAGAATAGAATAGAATAGAATAGAATAGAATAGAATAGAATAGAATAGAATAGAACACAAGAGCAAACACACTACACATAATGAACTGGAAGTACAACCAGAACTGGGAAAGAAATCAGGATAATTTAAACAGTAAATAAAATAAAATAAAATAAAATAAAATAAAATAAAATAAAATAAAATAAAATGAAACAGAAAAGAATAAAATAAAACTGAATAAAACTGAAAAAAAAAAAAAAAAAACGGAAAAAAAACAGAATAGAATAGAATAGAATAGAATAGAATAGAATAGAATAGAATAGAATAGAATAGAATACAAGAGCAAACACAGTACACATAATGAACTGGAAGACCAACCAGAACTGGGAAAGAAATCAGGATAATTTAAACAGTAAGGTACAAGAAAATAAAATAAAATAAAATAAATAAAACAGAAAAGAATAAAATAAAACTGAATAAAACGAAAAAAAAAAAAAAAAAAAAACGGAAAAAGAATAGAATAGAATAGAATAGAATAGAATAGAATAGAATAGAATAGAATAGAATAGAATAGAATAGGCTTTATTATCATTTCACCAGTTGTACAACAGAACTGCAGGTGGTCTCTACCAGTGACAGTGCATTTACATCTAAATAACAACACAATAAGATACAAATACATGATATAAAGTGGTGTGCAATCAAAACATGTGCAAATTAGAGATAAACTGCACAAAAAAAGGAGGTAAAAAAAATATAAAAGTAGAATAAAAATGTGCAAATGTAACTGTAAACAGTTTATAAGTAACATTTATAAGTTATTCATTAGTTGTTTTGTTCTAAATCAAAGTATAACATTTGGAGTTGTCATTATTTATAGGTTATTATCCTATTGTTTTACTGGTTCAGCTCAGGTTATTCACTTGTTTTGTGAAAGGATAGTTTGTAAATGTAAATATTTTCATAATTTAAAAGCTATTCATTAGTTTTTTGCTCTAAAACAAAGTGCAAAATGTGAAGTTGTCATTTATAGGTTATTCTGTTATTTTACTGGTTCAGCTCAGGTTATTCACATTTTTTTGTGAAAGGATAGTTTGTAAATGTAAGTATTTTCATTTTTGCACTAAAACAAAGTGTAAAATGTGAAGTTGTCATTATTTATAGGTTATTATCCTGTTATTTTATTGGTTCAGCTCAGGTTATTCATATGTTTTTGTGAAAGGATAGTTTGTCAATGTAAATATTTTCAGAAGTTCTAAGTTATTAAGTTATTCAAAAGCTTTTTTTTTTTTGCACTAAAACAAAGAGAAACATTTGGAGTCGTCATTATTTATAGGCAATTATTTTACTGTTATGACCCATTTGGGATTAAAATGGGCTGAATGTGACCCCTGAACTAAAATGGGTTTGACACCCTGGTTTTGATGATATTTTAATTTATAAGGGTTTTTTTTTTTTTTTTTTTTTACAAAAACAAAGGAAAAACAAAAGTAGGAGTTGTCATTATCTACAGGTTATAATCTTATTTTACTGGTTCAGCTCAAGTTATTCACATTTTTTTGTGAAAGGATAGTTTGTTAATGTTAACATTTTTATAATTTATAAGTTATTCATTAGTTTTTTTGCCCTAAAACAAAGTATAAAATTTGGAGTTGTCATTATTTGTAGGTTATTATCCTAAATATTGTCAGAATTTATAAGTTATTAAGTTATTCATAAGCTTTTTTTGCAATAAAACAAAAGCAAAATGTGGAGTTGTCATTATTTATGGGTTATTATTCTGTTATTTTACTGGTTCAGCTCAGGTTATTCACTTGTTTTTGTGAAAGGATAGTTTGTAAATGTAAATATTTTTAATTTTTGCACTAAAACAACGTGTAAAATGTGAAGTTGTCATTATCTATAGGTTATCATCCTATTATTTTATTGGTTCAGCTCAGGTTATTCACATTTTTTTGTGAAAGGATAGTTTGTAAATGTAAATATTTTCATTTTGCACTAAAACAACTTGTAAAATGTGAAGTTGTCATTATTTATAGGTTATTATCCTGTTATTTTATTGGTTCAGCTCAGGTTATTCACTTGTTTTGTGAAAAGATAGTTTGTAAATGTAAATATTTTCATAATTTATAAGTTATTCATTAGTTTTTTTGCTCTAAAACAAAGTGCAAAATGTGAAGTTGTCATTATTTATGGGTTATCATCCTATTATTTTACTGGTTCAGCTCAGGTTATTCACATTTTTTTGTGAAAGGATAGTTTGTAAATGTAAATATTTTCATTTTTGCACTAAAACAAAGTGTTAAATTTGGAGTTGTCATTATTTCTAGGTTCTTCTCTTATTAATTTACTGTTTCTGCCCATTTGAGTTCAAACTGGGCTGAATGTGACCCCTGAACTAAAATGGGTTTCACACCCCTGGTTTAGATGATATGTTAATTTATAAGGTTTTGTTTTTTTTTTTTTTTTGACAAAAACAAAGTAAAAAAAAGTTGGAGTTGTCATTATCTATAGGTTATAATTTTAGTTTACTGGTTCAGCTCAGGTTATTCACATTTTTTTGTGAAAGGATAGTTTGTAAATGTAAATATTTTCATTTTTGCACTAAAACAACTTGTAAAATGTGAAGTTGTCATTATTTATGGGTTATCATCCTATTATTTTACTGGTTCAGCTCAGGTTATTCACATTTTTTTGTGAAAGGATAGTTTGTAAATGTAAATATTTTCATTTTTGCACTAAAACAAAGTGTTAAATTTGGAGTTGTCATTATTTCTAGGTTCTTCTCTTATTAATTTACTGTTTCTGCCCATTTGAGTTCAAACTGGGCTGAATGTGACCCCTGAACTAAAATGGGTTTCACACCCCTGGTTTAGATGATATGTTAATTTATAAGGTTTTTTTTTTTTTTTTTTTGTTGACAAAAACAAAGTAAAAAAAAAGTTGGAGTTGTCATTATCTATAGGTTATAATTTTAGTTTACTGGTTCAGCTCAGGTTATTCACATTTTTTTGTGAAAGGATAGTTTGTAAATGTAAATATTTTCATAATTTAGAAGTTTTTCATAAGCTTTTTTTGCACTAAAACAAAGTGTAAAATGTGAAGTCGTTATTATTTATAGGATATTATCCTGTTATTTTACTGGTTCGGCTCAGGTTATTCATATGTTTTTGTGAAAGGATAGTTTGTTAATGTAAATATTTTCAGAAGTTCTAAGTTATTAAGTTATTCAAAAGCTTTTTTTTGCACTAAAACAAAGAGAAACATTTGGAGTCGTCATTATTTATGGGTTATTGTCCTGTTATTTTATTGGTTCAGCTCAGGTTATTCACATGTTTTTGTGAAAGGATAGTTTGTAAATGTAAATATTGTCAGAATGTATAAGTTATCAAGTTACTCATAAGCTTTTTTGCACTAAAACAAAAGCAAAACATTTGAAACTGTCATTATTTATGGGTTATCCTATTATTTTACCGGTTCGGATCAGGTTATTCACTTTTTTTGTGAAAGAATAGTTTGTAAATGTAAATATTTTCATTTTTGCACTAAAACAACTTGTAAAATGTGAAGTTGTCATTATTTATAGGTTATTATCCTGTTATTTTATTGGTTCAGCTCAGGTTATTCACTTGTTTTGTGAAAGGATAGTTTGTAAATGTAAATATTTTCATAATTTATAAGTTATTCATTAGTTTTTTTGCTCTAAAACAAAGTGTAAAATGTGAAGTTGTCATTATTTATAGCTTATTATTCTGTTATTTTACTGGTTCAACTCAGGTTATTCATATGTTTTTGTGAAAGGATAGTTTGTAAATGTAAATATTTTAAGAAGTTATAAGTTATTAAGTTATTCATAAGTTTTGTTTTGCACTAAAACAAAGCGAAACGTTTGGAGTTGTCATTATCTATAGGTTATAATCTTATTTTACTGGTTCAGCTCAGGTTATTCACTTGTTTTGTGAAAGGATAGTTTGTAAATGTAAATATTTTCATAATTTATAAGTTATTCATTAGTTTTTTTGCTCTAAAACAAAGTGTAAAATGTGAAGTTGTCATTATTTATAGGTTATTATTCTGTTATTTTACTGGTTCAACTCAGGTTATTCACTTGTTTTTGTCAAAGGATAGTTTGTAAATGTAAATATTGTCAGAATTTATAGGTTATTAAGTTACTCAAGCTTTTTTTTGCACTAAAACAAAAGCAAAACATTTGAAGTTGTCATTATTTAAAGGTTATCATCCTATTATTTTACCGGTTCGGATCAGGTTATTCACTTTTTTTTGTGAAAGGATAGTTTGTAAATGTAAATATTTTCATAATTTATAAGTTATTCATTAGTTTTTTTGCTCTAAAACAAAGTGTAAAATGTGAAGTTGTCATTATTTATGGGTTATCCTATTATTTTACTGGTTCAGCTCAGGTTATTCACTTTTTTTTGTGAAAGGATAGTTTGTAAATGTAAATATTTTCATAATTTAGAAGTTTTTCATAAGCTTTTTTTGCACTAAAACAAAGTGTAAAATGTGAAGTCGTTATTATTTATAGGATATTATCCTGTTATTTTACTGGTTCGGCTCAGGTTATTCATATGTTTTTGTGAAAGGATAGTTTGTTAATGTAAATATTTTCAGAAGTTCTAAGTTATTAAGTTATTCAAAAGCCTTTTTTTGCACTAAAACAAAGAGAAACATTTGGAGTCGTCATTATTTATAGGTTATTGTCCTGTTATTTTATTGGTTCAGCTCAGGTTATTCACATGTTTTTGTGAAAGGATAGTTTGTAAATGTAAATATTGTCAGAATGTATAAGTTATCAAGTTACTCATAAGCTTTTTTGCACTAAAACAAAAGCAAAACATTTGAAATTGTCATTATTTATGGGTTATCCTATTATTTTACCGGTTCGGATCAGGTTATTCACTTTTTTTGTGAAAGAATAGTTTGTAAATGTAAATATTTTCATTTTTGCACTAAAACAACTTGTAAAATGTGAAGTTGTCATTATTTATAGGTTATTATCCTGTTATTTTACTGGTTCAACTCAGGTTATTCACTTGTTTTGTGAAAGGATAGTTTGTAAATGTAAATATTTTCATAATTTATAAGTTATTCATTAGTTTTTTTGCTCTAAAACAAAGTGTAAAATGTGAAGTTGTCATTATTTATAGGTTATTATTCTGTTATTTTACTGGTTCAACTCAGGTTATTCACTTGTTTTTGTCAAAGGATAGTTTGTAAATGTAAATATTGTCAGAATTTATAGGTTATTAAGTTACTCAAGCTTTTTTTTGCACTAAAACAAAAGCAAAACATTTGAAGTTGTCATTATTTAAAGGTTATCATCTTATTATTTTACCGGTTCGGATCAGGTTATTCACTTTTTTTTGTGAAAGGATAGTTTGTAAATGTAAATATTTTCATAATTTATAAGTTATTCATTAGTTTTTTTGCTCTAAAACAAAGTGTAAAATGTGAAGTTGTCATTATTTATGGGTTATCCTATTATTTTACTGGTTCAGCTCAGGTTATTCACATTTTTTTGTGAAAGGATAGTTTGTAAATGTAAATATTTTCATAATTTAGAAGTTTTTCATAAGCTTTTTTTGCACTAAAACAAAGTGTAAAATGTGAAGTCGTTATTATTTATAGGATATTATCCTGTTATTTTACTGGTTCGGCTCAGGTTATTCATATGTTTTTGTGAAAGGATAGTTTGTTAATGTAAATATTTTCAGAAGTTCTAAGTTATTAAGTTATTCAAAAGCTTTTTTTTGCACTAAAACAAAGAGAAACATTTGGAGTCGTCATTATTTATAGGTTATTGTCCTGTTATTTTATTGGTTCAGCTCAGGTTATTCACATGTTTTTGTGAAAGGATAGTTTGTAAATGTAAATATTGTCAGAATGTATAAGTTATCAAGTTACTCATAAGCTTTTTTGCACTAAAACAAAAGCAAAACATTTGAAATTGTCATTATTTATGGGTTATCCTATTATTTTACCGGTTCGGATCAGGTTATTCACTTTTTTTGTGAAAGAATAGTTTGTAAATGTAAATATTTTCATTTTTGCACTAAAACAACTTGTAAAATGTGAAGTTGTCATTATTTATAGGTTATTATCCTGTTATTTTACTGGTTCAACTCAGGTTATTCACTTGTTTTGTGAAAGGATAGTTTGTAAATGTAAATATTTTCATAATTTATAAGTTATTCATTAGTTTTTTTGCTCTAAAACAAAGTGTAAAATGTGAAGTTGTCATTATTTATAGCTTATTATTCTGTTATTTTACTGGTTCAACTCAGGTTATTCATATGTTTTTGTGAAAGGATAGTTTGTAAATGTAAATATTTTAAGAAGTTATAAGTTATTAAGTTATTCATAAGTTTTGTTTTGCACTAAAACAAAGAGAAACGTTTGGAGTTGTCATTATCTATAGGTTATAATCTTATTTTACTGGTTCAGCTCAGGTTATTCACTTGTTTTTGTGAAAGGATAGTTTGTAAATGTAAATATTTTAAGAAGTTATAAGTTATTAAGTTATTCATAAGTTTTGTTTTGCACTAAAACAAAGAGAAACGTTTGGAGTTGTCATTATCTATAGGTTATAATCTTATTTTACTGGTTCAGCTCAGGTTATTCAAACTGGGCTGAATGTGACCCCTGCATGAACCCCTGGTGTACGGACTGTGGTTCATTTGTCCACAGGTGTGCGTCCACTAGATGGTGCTGTGGTCACATGTACCGTACAGGTGCTGGATGGCCTTCCTGTCCATCCAGTCCATCTCAAAGCCGGCCTCATGGGGCAGGTAGCTGGGCTGCATTATAGATCCAGGTCTGTAGATGTGAGGTAAACCCAACACGTGTCCGATCTCATGAACCGCCACCTAATCAGTACACACAAACTGGAGTTCCATTCTGTCTGAACATTTCTACGTATGCGTCTGAAAAGTGAGCGTTCCTACTTTGAGCAGACTGATCCCACTGCCGGTGTTTGGAGCCGTAAAATGTTCGTCGTCATCAAAGTGTATGTCACCCAGAAACCAGGCGTGGGCGAATTCACGGCCGGTTCCGTCAAACCTCTGATTACATCCCAGGTGTCTTCCTGTTGGTTTGAAGATGTGACACAGATCACAGGAAAATCTACTTTTACATGTAAAGCAATGCAAACTTCACAGCTGCATGTGTTTTCAGCCTTTGGTTCATGTGAAGTGAACTAGTATGGGCATTAAACAGCTGAGAGGATGATTAAATTACTACAAAAAAAGACTTTTCTTTTCCTTTACCTGTATAAAAGTAGTAATGCACTGTCAAAGTACTCCATTACATGTTAGTAAGTGAGCAGATACTCTAAGTTCTGCATTAAAACCTTATAGTACATGAGAAGTATCAGTAAAATGCATTTAACCATCAAATTACCTAAACCACTAGCATCTTCTGATCTAAATTAATAATTTCTGATCCACTAAACCTATCAATACAAGTAAATAATTGGTGTAAAATACAGTTTGTCTTTATCCTATTGATAATATATTGTCTAGTACGTATTGTAAATTGCTGTTCTAATTTGGTATCTTCATAGAGTGTTTTATTATGAATATTTGGGCTACATATGTATGTTTTGTTTTTACCTTTTTTGTTGTATTGACAATTTATTTCCTGCTACTTTTTATTAAATTTGAATGGAGCGACTGGAACACCCAATAATTTCTCCCTGGGATTAAAAAAGTATTCTAAATCTGATTAAGACTGTGACACACTACTGGATATTCCACATCTAAGTGCACATGTGTCAACTTGCATGCAGCCTGTGTCAGTCGCTCCACCTTATAACCTCTTAATTATAATTACACACAACTGTATTTTTGCACACCATATATAGTTCTTTAATTATTATATTGTTAATCTATTGTTTAGTACATATTGTACAAATTGCTGTTCTAATTTTGTGACTCAATAGAGTGTTTTAATATGAATATTTGGGCTTCATATGTATGTTTTGTTTTTCTTTTTTGTTGTATTGATAATTTCTTTCCTGCTACTTTTTATTACATTCTAATGGAGTGACTAACGCCCAATAATTTCCTCCTGGGGTTAATGAAGAATTCTCCACTGCAAAAAAGGCAAGTACAAAAATAAGAAAATTAAACCCATTATTGGTTTAAAATGTCTTATTTTATGTTAAATTATCTGCCAGTGCAGTAAGAAAATTGCACTTATCAAGTTTTCTTAAACTAAGAAAATTTTATCTAAGGATTATAAAATGCTAAAATTGTTATTTTAAGCAGAATATACTCGTTTGAAGTCGTCATAGAAGGATTTTTTAAAAATCTAAATATAAGGTCTTATTAAGTTATAATGACTCAATAGCAGAGACGATTTCTCATAAACTGCAAGGGAAGCTCGGCTTCCCCTAAAATTACAAAAATTAAATGGTTAAATATGTTCGGTTGTGCTGACATTTCATTGACTACAAATGTGTTAGAACACGTTCATCTCACAGACGAGTTCGTTCAGAATCAGTTTTATCACAAACCAACAGACTCCATGTTGTTCACTTCTCCTCCATTCCCGTGTCTCTGTTTTCTCATTCCATCTCTGCTCAGTGCATTTGTCCGCAGACTCTCAGCGTCCATGCACTTCAATGGGACTGAGTGGAACAGTTTTATTCATTGCCTCAAAACTGGACGGTAATTGGATAAATGCCACGATGTTGTCCCGCCCCCGGACGCCGGGGCGTCTCTGGGGGTGAATGGAGCTGTGGGCGGAGCTCGGCCGGGCTGGATGCCGGGCTTCCACGTGCTGATTGGAGGATCAGTCGAAAGGCTGAACCCCATTTGATCGACAGCTATTTTCAGATCTACTCCTTCACTGACACAGTTCAGTTTAACTCTTTCAGTGCCACAGGCCGATCAGATCGGCTTTGGAGAACACGCCATATTTGTGTACAAACAAACCATCCTCCCCCATTTCTTTTTCACATTTCGATGACGTTCTTTCAAATCTTCTTGCAAATTACGATCAATAATGAATCGGCTGCGTCCGGTGCGTTTTGAATCTAAGTAGCAATCGGTCGGATGTTACCGAGCGGTTTTTGACCAAGGAAGAGCTCGCGTTTCGTTTTCTGCTTGGGAAATTTTATGAATGAATTTATGAATGAAATCATATGCAAATTAGATGGCCATTTGGTAGTAATATCGTGAACACAGCAATCTGTCAAAACAGTCCCATCTGCTAGAAAATGAGTTCTGATGACGATTCAGAGTTCGATTATAAAAACGACGCGAAATACTGAAAAACGGCCAAATTCTGTGGCACTTTTAAGGCTTATTAGCCCCTTAACTGTCTGGCACCGAAAGAGTTAATACCGTCGCACATTCTGCTGTGAAATCAGAGAAACCAC
This sequence comes from Sphaeramia orbicularis, assembly GCF_902148855.1. Taxonomy (NCBI): domain Eukaryota; kingdom Metazoa; phylum Chordata; class Actinopteri; order Kurtiformes; family Apogonidae; genus Sphaeramia; species Sphaeramia orbicularis. The sequence goes on along the minus strand of NC_043975.1, from coordinate 7,552,211 downwards.
TACGAAATTACTCGTTCATTTCTTGCACTGTAAATAAAACACACTCATTGTACTTCCTTGTTTCAATTTAACATAATTTCAACGTTTTCTTGTTTACTTGGTACGATAAGGTCACTGACCATTTTCTTAAAAAGGAACGGAGGGACGAGTTTATGTTTAAATAACTTGACATTTTTTTGATGTAAGCCGACAATGAGCTTCCCCTGTCTGAAAGACCAGCAGCCGCCACTGGTCTTAAACATGACCTTTCGAGATAAATACTCCAAATTTGAGTCAGTTTAAGTCATATCTTCCTTTTTTGCAGTGTGATATTCCAAAGTCAATTTTTCAGTATAAATAACATTAAAATGACGTCAGTAAAGTGGTAAAGTGGGATGGTTTTAAGCACATGCTTCGTACCTGTGCCAAAGCCAAGTCTAATATCAATATCTTCCAGCGGTGAACTCGTGTCCTCCACAAAGTCCAGCGGTGACACTTCGCTCCACATCCTGAAGGCCAGTCTGAAGATGTACCTCTGCTCGTCCACGGTCAGCTGACTGCTGTAGCCTTCACCCATCAGCCTCCACCTCAGCAGCGTCTTAGAAAAAGCCATGTGACCTGTTTCACTCACTTCTCTCTTCTGTCTGTTTTTGGACACCAGACCTGCGAGGTGACGTTTCCTTCGTCGGTTCGGTTCGTTTTGATGCACGTTCACGCTCATATTTTCCATTTTAGAGTCAGTGTTGGCGTCATGTGTGCCGTTTATGACATCACCAAACCCTTTAAAGTCGTCTGTGTCGTTTGTGTTGGTATCATTGGAAGCGTCGGTGGTATTAAAGTTGAATATGTCGCCTTCAGAGGAGTTGCCACCTCCTATGTTGGTCCTGACAGTTTCATTAAAGGTGTCCACAGCGGTAGAGTCGTCACTGTTCGACAGCTCCACCTCCTTGTCTGGAACTCCACACCTGGGTTTGTTCATGGCCGTCTTGGTGGCTTCGTCAAACACGCCGGTGACAGGCAGACCTGATACTCTCTGGAACTCTTCCAGGGCTGAGGTGAACTCCTGGGCTGGACCAAGGTGATTATCGTTAACGAAAACTAACGAAATGACAAAAACTAGAATTGTACAAACATTTTTGTTCACTGAATTAACCCTTTCATGCATAGTGGTCACTCCAGTGGACAGCTATTCTCCAGCTGTTCTGTTGTTTATTCATGCGTTTTGTTGTTTTAGTTCCATATCAACCAAATATAGTGGAGCTTATGCATCATCCCAAACACTGACATTCAGACCATTACTGTAACTGTGCTGTTCTTGATAAACCTGATCTGCACTAACATGTTTGAGTGTAAATCAATTGCCAATTGTAATTAGACTGTAATTAACAGTTTTCTGGAACAAAAAGTTTTTTTTTTTTTTGTTTTTGTTTTTGCATTTCCACCTGAAACCCAGCAAATGCATTTTGTCCTCTGGAGGGCACAAAAGTTTGACAGTTTTACTTTAACCCTTTCATGCATGAACTATGAGAACTTTAATCAAGATTTTTTTTCCTGAGTGTTTTTATTCCTCTTTAGGCATGAAAAAAATAGTGATTGAAATTTTTGTTTTTATGAGTCTATTTTTCATGGCGTTACAAAAATGTCCACTCAGCTGGACACCATGTGTTTAACCCTTTCATGCAATTATGAAAACCTTAGTCACGATATTTTTCCTGAGTGTTTTTATTCCTCTTTAGGCATGAAAAAAAAAACAAAAAAAACAAAACAATGCGATTGAGTTTTTTTGTTTTGTTTTGTTTTTTTTAAAGTAGTTACAAAACTGTCCACTCAGCCGGACCCCATGCATTTAACTTTTGAAGCAAAGAAACATGTATTTAAAACCTAATATCAGAATGTGAAATGGAAAACTATGCAATAAAAACATTTTTAATGCTGCTAATCAGATGTTTTCCCACATTTTAACACACTCTAATGCTAGTTATTATTCACTTCATGGAGATAATATGCACAAAAAAAAAAAAAAAAATGTTTTGTTTGTTGATTTACACTATAACATGTTAGTGCAGATCAGGTTGATCAAGAACAGCAGTTACAGTAACAGTATAAAATGCACTGTATGGGATGATGCACGTGTCCACTGTGTTGACTATTATGCAACTAAAACAATAAAATGCATGAATATACAAGAGAACAGCTGTAGAATAGCTGTCCACTGGAGTGACCACTATGCACGAAAGGGTTAATTTTTGAAGCAAAAACAATACATGCATTTACTGTCATACTGTGTGAAAACGATGAAATAAATGTTTTTTTTAATGTTGCTAATCTGATGTTTTCTCACGTTTTAACATACTATAATAGTAGTTATTACTCACTCAAATAATATGCAGAAAACAACAACACAACTTAAAAAAAACAAACAAAAACTGTTAATTACAGTCTAATAACAATTAGCAATTGATTTACACTCAAATATGTTGCTGGAGGTCAGGTTTATGAAGAACAGGAATGTTACAGTCACGTAATGAATTGCAGTGTATTATGGGATGGTGCATAAGTATCCACTGTCTTGGTTGATATGCAAGTAAAACAACAAAATCCATGAATATACAAGAGAACAGCTGTAGAAGAACTGTCCACTGTAGTGACCACTGTACATGAAAGGGTTAAAGAGGCTATGCATTGCAAAGGACATTCCATTAAAAAAAAATCAATCAATAAATAAAAATAATGAATGAATAATGAATTTGAAAATGTATCTGAAAAAAATGTTGCATTATGCAGTTTCCAATCAAGACAATTTTTTAATCTAAAACAGCCAAAACTGTCCATTTCCTGGGTCTCAGGATATTATCTCCATGAAATGAGTAATAAATATTAGAGTATGAGAAAATGTGAGAAAACAGTAGCAATTTAGCAATTGGCAGCATTAAAAATGTTTATATTTCATAGTTTTCACACAGTATATCACTTTCTGATAATGAGTTTTAACCCTTTCATGCATACTGGTCACTACAGTGGACACATATTCCAGCTGTTCTATTGTTTATTCATGGGTTTAGTTGTTTTAGTTCCATATCAGCCAACACAGTGGACGCTTATGCACCATCCCATAATACACTGACATTCATACAATTATTGTAGCTTTGCTGCTCATGATAAACCTGATCTGCAGTAATATGTTTTAGTGTAAATCAATTGCTAATTGTTATTAGACTGTAATTAACAGTTTTCTGGAACAAAAAGTTTTGTTTTTTTTTGTTTTTGCATTTCCACCTGAAACCCAGCAAATGCATTTTGTCCTCTGTAGGGCACAAAAGTTTGACAGTTTTACTTTAACCCTTTCATGCATGAACTATGAGAACTTTAATCAAGATTTTTTTTCCTGAGTGAATCAGTGGCTAATTGTTATTAGGGTTTTTTTTGCATATCCTCTTGGGACCCAGCAATGCATTTTGTCCTCTATAGGGGACAAAAGTTTGACAGTTTTACTTTAAAAATGCTATGCATTACAAAGGCCATTCCATTAAAAAAAAAAAAAATCAATCAATAAATAAAAATTATTTTAAAAATGTATCTGAAAAAACTGTTGCATTATGCAGTTTCCAATCAAGACAATTTTTTAATATAAAACAGCCAAAACTGTCCATTTCCTGGGTCTCAGGATTTTATCTCCATGAAATGAGTAATAACTAATATTAGAGTATGAGAAAATGTGAGAAAACGTTAGCGATTTAGCAATTAGCAGCATTAAAAAATGTTTTTATTTCATAGTTTTCACACAGTATATCACTTTCTGATGACGAGTTTTAAATACATGTTTCTTTGCTTCAAAAATTAAACACATGTTGTCCAGTTGAGTGGACATTTTGTCACTCCGTGAAACATAGGTTCATAAAAATAAATAAATAAATAAATAAATAATTTGCATTGTTTTTTTCATGCCTAAAGAGGAATATAAAAAACTCAAGAAAAAATAATGACTAAGGTTCTGATAACTCATGCATGAAAGGGTTAAATACATGTTTCTTTGCTTCAAAAATTAAATGCATGGTGTCCAGTTGAATGGGCATTTTTGTAACCCCATGAAAAATAGGTTTATAAAAAAAAAAAAAATTTCAAATGCATTGTTTTCTTCATGCCTAAAGAGGAATAAAAACACTCAAGAAAAAAATACTGACTCAGGTTCTCATAATTCATGCATGAAAGGGTTAAATAAAAACTATAATTAAAAGAAAAAACGACAACTAACTGAAACTGTATTGTGTGTTTACAAAACTAACTAAAACGTATAAAAATTCTGGATAAAATTCCCTTCGTTTTCGTCTTTGTCGATGTCGAATTGATATAAAATCGATTTATTTCCCTCAAGCAATTTTCGCTGCTGGTACCATATGATATTTAACGGTCCGTCACTTCTTGTCACTTGTCGTTTAGTCGTCTTCTGGTCCCCACTCTACCTGGAAACATGGAAGCTAAAGCTGGGAGAAAGTAGCAGAGTCCTGTCTGGGATTTATGTGAATTCGACGACGAAGAAGAGAAAAGATATAAAGAAACTAAAACTAAGCATTTAGAAAAGAACGAAAACTAATAAAAACTAAAAACGAATTAAAACGAACTGAATTAGAGAAAAAAAAAAGTCAAAACTAAATAAATCTAAACTATAACGAAAAATCCAAAACCGTTAGAACCTTGGGCTGGAGTTGGACCGACGTCTTGAGCTGTAACTCTTGGATTTTGCGACGATGCTCCTTCCTGGATCCGAACGTCTACATCATCCAAGTAGTCATCAGTAAAAGGAGAGTCTGCGTCATCTGCATCGTGGAACTGGATTTCCTCCCAGTTCACCGGCTTCATGAAACCATATCTGGAGAGAAACAACTGTAACATGACATGAGGCGTTAGTGATGTTTGGGTGTTCAAGTCACGGTAGTTCAGGGGTCGTTTAGGCTACGGTCAGACTGCAGGTAAATGTGGCCCAAATCCGATGTTTTTTGCCTATATGTGACCTGTATGTAGGGATGGGAATCGATAAGAATTTAACGATTCTGATTCCATTATCGATTCTCATTAGGTGAGGGAATCAAAGAGTACAAACGGGTGTGTTTGTGTAACAGAGTTAAGGTATATAGTGTAGGATTCCACTTGCCATTGCTGACTTTTGTTGTGCTAATTCCAATTTTATTTTGGGGACATGAACCCCACACCCCTTCAAACTGGGGTCGTGCACCCCAGGAGATAGCAGCAGTTTTGTCGTTCTTTCCTGGTGAGTGCACGCATGTTGGTCCTGTCTTTATTTTACTTTTTTTTTGTTTTCTTTATGTCATATTTGGGTGGGTGTTGTGTGCCGTTGTGTTGGTGTCATGATTGGCTTTCGGTTGAGTATGTTGTTGTTGTTTTTTTAATTGCAATGTTCTTTGTGTGTGTTCGTGGAGTTAGCTAACTGTGATTTTTATTTTATTTTATTTTATTTTTTTTTTAGCCCAAGACGGACTGCGGGTTTTTCATTTGACGTATGTTTTTTTTTTTTTTTGTATGTGTGCCAGATATGTATTTTGTTTGCTTTGTTTTTACAATGTTGGTTAAAAAAAAAAAAAAATAGCAGCAGTTTTGTCGTTCTTTCCTGCCCAAGACGGACTGCGGGTTTTTTATTTGACGTATGTTTTTTTTTTGTATGTGTGCCAGAATAAACTGGTGAACAAGGGAAAAAAAAGGATTGTGTGGAAAGACCTCTTTGGCAACGCATGTGTACAGCTGCTACATTTGCATTAACTGTCTTTTATATTTCCATCTTTGCACAGAAAATACAACATATACAGTATGTACAAATAATAATAATAATAACAGATGATGCCGACCCAGTTTGGGGGCGGGGCGTACAGTGAAAGTGAAACTAAGGATGCTTTACGAATTCCTCTATTGCCTCATTTCTACTACGTGGAACCGGTTCGACTCTGCCCGTCTCCCGTTGTCGTGCACCTCATTGCCTTTCCCCTACCTTCAGAAACTTGTATTTGAGGGGGTACAACATTTGTTGCCCGCACCGGAACCAGAACTGGGCCCGGATGACGGCCTGGTGTTCACTCTGCCGCTAGATTAACAAGCGCTGCTAAGTAGAGAATCAAATGAATCCCATGCTGTGGACAAATGTTTGAACAGATTGGAGGGATTCCACCATTTTGAAGAAATGGAAGCTTTGACAGTGTTCCAGTGGACCTGGTGTCGTCTTTTTAGACCGTTTCTGCCTCAACGCCATGTTGGCTACGTTCTCACCAAAACAATGCAGCGTATGCGTGACGTCATCGCGCATGTGCAACGAAGGTGGAATCGATAAGCAGAATCGTTAAGCAAGCAAGCAAACAATTCCAAGGAATCGAGCTACCGGGATACGGTTCTCGATTCCCATCCCTACCTGTATCCGATCTGTTAACCTTCCTCTTATGTTAGGGTCGGCACCAACCCATTTTAGGTTTTAAATGCATAAAAGAACCACATAAAGTTTGTTTATTGCATCTAAGCTTTTTGACTTTGTCAGGAACCTCGTTTCAACAAAATAATACAAAACATTTTTTTCTTCACTAAATTATGAAATACTCTGGTTGAAATTATGACCTTTATGTTGTTAGGGTCGGTTTCAACCCCGTTATAGAAAAATGAGTTTATAAACCAATAATGAGAGCGAAAACTGAAATCATAAGTGCACTGTCAGCCAACACACTGACAGCCAACTCCTCTCCCAATCATGTAAGCTTTTAGGGATTCTCATTTTGACTCGTTATCCAGTGTACCTGCACAAAAACAAAAAAAGCAAAGACGGGCATGTCCACTCATGTGACGTCAATTCCGTATAGAGTTGGTGACTTGCAGAGTGCACATCAAGGGGTATACTGACAAAAAAAAAGGCCAAGATGCTCACACTAAAAATATTAAAACCAATATTTTCATGGATAAGGAAACCTAACAAGGTAGCCAAGAGATAAGAAACAAATTGGATGATCGATCTTTGTATTTTGTGTATTTTACAGCTGATTTAAGACATGGGTCAAAACCGACCCGTTGACATAAGAGATGGTAACAGAAAGCTAACACAAGAGGAAGGTTAAAGCAGTGTTTTTCAACCTTGGGGTCGCTTGAAATTTATAGTAATTGATAAAAATTAAAAAAAAAAAAACAAAAACAAAAAAAACTTACTAATAAAAATATATGCGGAGTTGACAGAGACAATCCCAATCCATAACAGACATGACAAACTGAAGCTGAAACTGCAGCACTGTGGTTCTGTTTATCTGTCACATGTTCATGGTGGTCAGTTTCAGATGCTGCAGCTCTTTCATAATTCATAGTTTGAGTTCTTGTTTGTTCAGTATTAATTGTCAGCCTTGTAAATATAAGCTGGACTGACTGTACATATCCTGACCAAGGAAACTCAAATTCTCACTTTGTGCAGTAATCTACACCTGGATTTACTGCCTCTGTCCATAATAAGATACATTATATAGACTAAATGTCATCTAAAATTAACGTTTATTTGCAACATAGCATAGCAAACTATTACATGATCAAAAACAAATTAATTTTAGCAAAAAAAAAAAAGTCTCGGTTTCGAATGTCTGGGGTCGCCAGAAATTTGTGATGTTAAAAAGGTTGGAACTACAGTGATAAAGACAGTTTGAACAGCACAAATTCGACCCAGGCCACTTTCATATGTGGTCCTAAATCTGATACACATCTAATATTTTGCAATGTGACTTCATTTTGAACTGCCAGGTCGCATTTATCCGACATTTACGTCACTGAAATGCGACAAATGTCACAATTCTGTGTCCCAGGAGGAGGAGCGACGGGGAAAAATTTATTTCCGTAAACAGTGCGTACCTGCGTGGTCACGTATTATATCAGGACCACTTTTACAAATGCGGGTCACTTCAGGGTCGCATTCAGTTCAGACTCAAAACTAACAGAAGTCCCATTTAATGTGTAATATGAGCAAGCATACAAAAAAAAACAAAAACAAAAAAAAACACATCGGATTTCACCAAAAAATCTGAATTGTGCATTAAGACCTGCTGTCTGAATGAAGCCATACAACACAATATGATCTCAAGTGGATTGGACCGGTAAAATAATAACATATTAACTTATAAATAATGACTACTCCAAATTTTTCGCTTCGTTTTAGTGGAAAAAAAAAAAAAAAAAAGGTATGAATAACTTAACTTATAAATTTTGGAAATATTTACTATCCTTTCACAAAAAATGTGAATAACCCGAAAGGAATTAAATTTCTTAAGAAAAATAAGTGAATATTAACAATACTAGTATAACATTAAGTAGTAGAAGTACAAGCAGTAAGGTGAGAAGTATTTGTAGTTGAAGTACAACATTAACTAAGACAAACCTGAAAAGAATGAAATTTCTCAAGAAAAATAAGGGAATATTAACAGTATTATGTCTCAGGTAATCATTTATACACATGCATTATGGATCAAATCTACAAAGGCACAAAACTTTTGGAAACATTTACTCAAGTAAATGTAAACGTATTCTGAATTTTTATGTTTTTAAGTTATTCATATGTTCTGGGGGGGGTTTTGTACGAAAAACAAAGCGAAAAATTTGCAGTAGTCATTGTTTATAAGTTATTTTGTTACATTATGCCTATAAATAACGACAACTTCAAATTTCCTTCTTGGTTTATATGTGAAAAAATATTACCTTATCAAAATATTTACTATCCTTTAACAATAAAAAGTGAAAAACTTGAACAAATATTAATATTCACTTATTTTTCTTAAGAAATGTCATTCTTTTTATGTTATTTTTTCACATTAAACAAATAAGAACATTTTAAGTTGTCATTATTGACAGGCATAATGGAACATAACAACTTAGAAATAATGACAACTCCAATTTTTTCGCTTCATTTTAGTGCAAAAAAATACAAATAAATAACTTAACATCTAAACTTTGAAAATATTTACATTTACAAACTATTCTTTCACAAAAAATATGAATAAACTGAAAAGAATGACATTTTTTAGAAAAATTAGTCAGTATTAACATTAATATTTGTTCGTTACTCACATTTGATTGTTAAAGAATAGTTTGTAAATGTGAATATTTTCATAACGTAACATTAAACCAAGAAGAAAATTTGAAGTTGACATTATTTATAGGCATAATGTACCATAATAACTTATAAATAACAGCTACTCCAAATTTTTCACTTCATTTTAGGGCAAAAACTACATATGAACAACTTAACTTCTACATTTGGAAAATATTTACATTTACAAACTATCCTTTCACAAAAAAAATGTGAATAAACTGAAAAGAATGTTTTTTTAGAAAAATGAGTCAGTATTAACATTAATATTTGTTTGTTATTCACATTTTATTGTTAAAGGATAGTTCATAAATGTGAATATTTTCATAACGTAACATTAAACCAAGAAAAAAATTTAAAGTTGACATTATTTATAGGCATAATGTACCATAATAACATAAACAATGACTACACCAATTTTTTTGCTTCATTTTAGTGCAAAAAATACAAATGAATAACTTAATAACTTCTAAATTCTGAAAATATTTACATTTACAAACTATCCTTTCACAAAAAAATGTGAATAAACTGAAAAGAATTACTTTTTTTTTTTTAGAAAAATGAGCCAGTATTAACATTAATATTTTTTCGTTACTCACATTTTATTGTTAAAGGATAGTTTGTAAATGTGAATATTTTCATAACGTAACATTAAACCAAGAAGAAAATTTGAAGTTGACATTATTTATAGGCATAATGTACCATAATAACTTATAAATAACAGCTACTCCAAATTTTTCACTTCATTTTAGGGCAAAAACTACATATGAACAACTTCTACATTTGGAAAATATTTACATTTACAAACTATCCTTTCACAAAAAAATGTGAATAAACTGAAAAGAATGTTTTTTTAGAAAAATGAGTCAGTATTAACATTAATATTTGTTTGTTATTCACATTTTATTGTTAAAGGATAGTTCATAAATGTGAATATTTTCATAACGTAACATTAAACCAAGAAAAAAATTTAAAGTTGACATTATTTATAGGCATAATGTACCATAATAACATAAACAATGACTACACCAATTTTTTTGCTTCATTTTAGTGCAAAAAATACAAATGAATAACTTAATAACTTCTAAATTCTGAAAATATTTACATTTACAAACTATCCTTTCACAAAAAAACAAATAAATAGAAAAAATGAATTATTTTAGAAAAATGAGTCAGTATTAACATTAATATTTTTTCATTATTCACATTTAATTGTTAAAGGATAGTTTGTAAATGTGAATATTTTCAGAACGTAACATTAAATCATGAAGAAAATTTGAAGTTGACACTATTTATAGGCATAATGTAACATAACTTATAAATAACGCTTCATTTTACTTAACTTAATAACTTTGACATTTGGAAAATATTTACATTTACAAACTATCCTTTCACAAAAAAATGTGAATAAACTGAAAAGAATGAATTTTTTTTTTTAGAAAAATTAGTCAGTATTAACATTAATATTTGTTCGTCATTCTCATTTCATCGTTAAAGGATAGTTTGTAAATATGAATATTTTCATAACGTAACATTAAACCAAGAAGAAAATTTGAAGTTGATATTATTTACAGGCATAATGTAACATAACTTATAAATAATGACGACTCCTAATTTTTTGCTTCATTTTAGTGCAAAAAAAACATATGAATAACTTCAAAACTTAAAAATTCTGAAAATATTTACATTTACTTAAACAAATTTTACCAAAGTACCAAAATATTTACATTCACAAACTATCCTTTCACAAAAAACATGAATAAAAATGAACAATCTGAAATTTCTAAAGACAATTAAGTGCAATTTTAACAATATTCTGCCTCATCTTCTCATTTACACATATGCATTATAACTTACAGATCACAGTGGATCTACAAATACATGAAACTTTCAATAACAGGCAGAAAATTGTTAAAATTTTGAACTTGACTTTATATTTTCTGTGTAAAAATTCATCCCACTGGCCGGATTGGACCCTTAGGGGGGCCTGTTTTGGCCCACGGGCCTTATGTTTGACCCCCGTCTGGTCTAATGGAAACTACAAAGACCCCATTTTTCATTGACGTGTTATTTTCCACAGCGTCAAGCTTCAGTAAAGGTCTGTGAGTAAATACAAAAAACAAAACTTTAAGAATTCTCACATAGTTCCTGTTGTGCGTGAAGTTACGAATCCTCTTCAAACTAATGGAAACAAAATGTTCAAATGTGCACAAGTCTTCAGGTTTGGTGGTTCAGTAAAGGTCTGATGGTGACACCAGGCAGGTCCTTCAGGTTCTGTTCATCAGGTGAGTGGATGCACCTGCGGTTCAACCACACCTGAGGGTCATTGGGCTGAGTGGGCGGGGCTAAAGAGGCTGACACTGCTCAGTCGTAACAGAAAAATAAATAAAAAATAATTTAATTACACACACCTCAGTGAGCAGTGTTGAAGAAACTACAGTAAATTCCCAGGAAATACTTTTTATTCTGAAGCTTCTATCGCCCTCAAGTTTAAAAAGTTTGATTAGAAAATTCCTTGACGCACACACTAGCTAATGCTGCCTTCAGGCGCTGTCGGGAAGATGACGCTTTGCCCTTGTGAGTTACTAGTGCGTTGTGTTCAAGTGCTTCTGTTGTCGTAGTGAAATCAGACTTCTTACAGGTTTCTACAAGTTAAATTTAAGACTACTTTGAACTGAATTTAATGCCTATTTCACAGATATACCAGCAAAAATTTGTGACTCCTAGAATTTAGGAAAATGTATTTATTTACTTCAACGCCTTTATTCGCACTGTTACGAGTAATTCTCACCGGGAGCTTAAATTACTGATAATCGGTTCCTAATTTCAATATAAATTGGAACTAGTGGAAGTAAGTAGATGAACGTTACTTTCTTTACAGTTTGGATATTTCCCAGACACATTGAAAGCAACATAATTTAAGACCTCCCCTATCGAATTGAATACCTTTTAAAGACTTTTTAAGGCAGTAAATGCTAATTTGTTAGGCTAATTTTTTTTCATTTCATTTATTTCGTTCATGGATGTGCATTTCATCAGCAGACATTCAATATCACTGGTCAACAACAAATTTATTGTTCAAGTTTTTTGAGCTGATTTAGGATCATTTTGGTGTGCTGAATCCAAAAATCACATTCATTTTGCTCAATCAGGTCAACTTTCTGAACTATGCTACATATTGGCTTTTGAACATTTTTGCTTACATTTATGAGCATTTTCACATCATATGATACAAAATTCTTTCATATTTCTTGCAATAAATGAGTTCTGAAGATTTTACTTTTGCCAATTTATGATTCATGGTTTTTTTTAATATTACAGGTGAATGAAATGGCTTCGACTAGAAGATCTTGCAAAAATAAGCCTGACGTATTCTGCTACATCTGCGCTGAATACACCATTGTACCTAACAGGAATCCTGTTAGAAAATGATTTTTTTTCTCTTAAAACCTATTTTGGGTGAGAACTATATAAAAAATCAACTGATAACGTCACAAAAATGTCATCAATTTTGTGAGAAGATCAAATTTTTCAAAATCAAATTAGCAAAAAAAAAAAAAACCTGACCTGATTGAGAAAAACAGATGTCATTTTTGGATTTAGCGGTGCAAAATGGTCCGAATTCAGTTGAAAAAACCTAGAAAACTTGCAAAAAACATTTTCTTGTAACCCAGTGTAATCGGTTCCTATTTTCAATATAAATTGGAACAAGCAGAACTAAGTAGATGAACGTTACTTTCTTTACAGTTTGGATATTTCCCAGGCACATTGAAAGCAACATAATTTAAGACCTTCCCTATCAAACTGAATACCTTTTAAAGACTTTTTAAGGTAGTAAATGCTAATTTGTTAGGCAATTTTTTTTTCATTTCATTTATTTCATTCATGGATGTGCATTTCATCAGCAGACATTCCATAACACTGGGTTACAAAAAAATGTTTTTTGCAAGTTGTCTAGGTTTTTTCAACTGAATTCGGACCATTTTGCACCGCTAAATCCAAAAATGACATCTGTTTTTCTCAATCAGGTTTTTTTGCTAATTTGATTTGGAAAAAATTGATCTTCTCACAAAATATAATAATTAATACCAAAATAAGATTGGTAAGCACACTTTATGAAACTTGTGACTTGATTCCTGTTAGGTACAATGGTGTATTCAGCGCAGATGTAGCAGAATACGTCAGGCTTATTTTTGCAACATCTTCTAGTCAAAGCCATTTCATTCACCTGTAATATTAAAAAAAACATTAATCATAAATTGGCAAAAGTAAAATCTGCAGAACTCGTTTATTGCAAGAAATATGACAGAATTTTGTATCATATGATGTGAAAATGCCCATAAATGTAAGCAAAAATGTTAAAAAGCCAATATGTAGCATAGTTCAGAAAGTTGACCTGATTGAGCAAAATTAATGTGATTTTTGGATTCAGCACACCAAAATGATCCGAAATCAGCTCAAAAAACTTCAACAATAAATTTGTTGTTGACCAGTGTAAACGGTTCCTAACTTCAATATAAATTGGAACTAGTGGAACTAAGTAGATGAACGTTACTTTCTTTACAGTTTGGATATTTCCCAGACACATTGAAAGCAGCATAATTTAAGACCACCCCTATCAAACTGAATACCTTTTAAAGACTTTTTAAGGCAGTAAATGCTAATTTGTTAGGCTAATTTTTTTTCATTTCATTTATTTCGTTCATGGTTGTGCATTTCATCAGCAGACATTCCATAATCATCAGGTGAACAAACATATACACACCCATGCTCAAAAACGGAGCAGGATGAAGAAAATCTTATATTTCCTGCCCCCTTCTAAATAATAATAGCCTTAATGGTTAGCGATACACAACTAGCGCTAAAATCGTACTGTATAAAGTCAGACAAACCAAACAAAATAGATCCAAAGATAATACAAAATGAATACAAAACCAAGTGCAAAACTACATGTTCATGTTCAATTCAGGACTTTTAAGACTTTTTAAGACCCCAGGAAATTAGAAATGGCCAACACAAAATTTATTTTTTTTCAAAATATTAGAAACTTCAGGCGACCCCAGACATTCAAAATGGAGACTTTTTTTTGGCTTAATTTGTTTTTGATCGTGTAATAGTTTGCTATAATATGTTGCAAATAAATGTTAATTTTAGGCAACATTTTAGGCTATATAATGTAAATTTTTATTAGTAAGTTTTCAGGGTTTTTTTTTTTTTTTTTTTTTTTTACAAATTATCAGAAATTTCAGGCGACCCCAGACATTCAAAACTGAGACATTTTTTAAAATAAAATTAATGTTTTTGATCGTGTAATAGTTTGCTATAATATGTTCCAAATCAATGTTAATTTTAGGAAACATTTAGACTATATAATGTAAATTTTTATTTGTAAGTTTTCATTTTTTTTTAAATAAATTATTTGAAATTTCAGGCGACCCCAGACATTCAAAATGGAGACTTTTTTTTTTGGCTAAAATTATTTTGTTTTTGATCGTGTAATAGTTTGCTATACTATGTTGCAAATAAACATTAATTTTAGACAACATTTAGACTATATAATGTAAATTTTTATTAGTAATTTTTTTTTTTTTTATTTCACAAATTATTAGAAATTTCAGGTGACCCCAGACATTCCAAATGGAGACTTTTTTTTGTTGTTGCTAAAACTAATTTGTTTTCGATCGTGTAATAGTTTGCTATATGTTGCAAATAAATGTTAATTTTAGGCAACATTTAGGCTATCTAATGTAAATTTTTATTCGAAAGTTTTCATTCTTTTTTTTTTTTTTTTTTTTTAACTATTAGAAATTTCAGGCGACCCCAGACATTCAAAACGGAGACATTTTGTTTGATAAAATTAATTTGTTTTTGATCGTGTAATAGTTGGCTATACTATGTTGCAAATAAACGGTAATTTTAGACAACATTTAGACTATATAATGTAAATTTTTATTACTAAATTTTAAATTTTTTTTTATAAAATATTAGAAATTTCAGGCGACCCCAGACATTCAAAACAGAGACATTTTTTTTTATAAAGTTAATTTGTTTTTGATCGTGTAATAATTTGCTAAAATATGTTGCAATTAAATGTTAATTTTAGGCAACATTTTAGGCTATATAATGTAAATTTTTATTAGTAAGTTTTCAGGGTTTTTTTTTTATAGAAATTATCAGAAATTTCAGGCAACCCCAGACATTCAAAACGCAGACATTTTATTTGCTAAAATTAATTTGTTTTTGATTGTGTAATAGTTTGCTATACTATGTTGCAAATAAACGTTAATTTTAGACAACATTTAGACTATATAATGTAAATTTTTATTAGTAATTTATTATTTTTTTTAATAAAATATTAGACATTTCAGGCGACCCCAGACATTCAAAACAGAGACATTTTGTTTGATAAAATTAATTTGTTTTTGATCGTGTAATAGTTTGCTATAATATGTTGCAAATAAACGGTAATTTTAGACAACATTTAGACTATATAATGTAAATTTCTATTACTAAATTTTAAATTTTTTTTTCATAAAATATTAGAAATTTCAGGCAACCCCAGACATTCAAAACAGAGACTTTTTTTTTTTAAATAAAATTAATTTGTTTTTGATCGTGTAATAGTTTGCAATAATATGTTGCAAATCAATGTTAATTTTAGGAAACATTTAGGCTATATAATGTAAATTTTTATTAGTAAGTTTTAATTTTTTAGCAATTACTAGAAATTTAGGGGACCCCACATTTGAAAAACACTGCTCTAACAGTATCTATAATGTACTGGTCCATTTTATTTCTTTTGACGTTGCATCTCACAGATATTTTTTCCAGTGTGCATTTACCTCTGCTGTGAATTTGTCCGTTATGAGCTCCGCTTGGTGAGAACTACCACTCTGCACGTCCGAATGATCCCGTTTATGGAACAGTTTCTCTGCATCAGCTGAGCCAACGCTCGTCCACAAAAGCACAACGTTCAGCTGGATAAAAGTCAGCATCGTGGCGTCGGTTTGGTCCTGAGGTTTTATACAAGTTCAATGACTGAAAAGTAGAAGCCACGGTGCTTTATAGGCAGAAGAGCACCCCCCCCATTCACCCACCACCCATGTAAAGGTGTGACTCAGTGGAGGTAGAACCCTCTCTACACCTGGGTGTGATAAATAAACCCCTCTGTTTTACCGTCTGCAGTGGTTGAATTTGACTGGATTGTATAGATGTGTCGTACACGCTCTGCTGCCTTCAAACGCACCGTCATTAACCTCCATAAAAAGACAATAACAGTGGATTCACCTAAACAAACACCACCTGTTTTCAACCAAAAAAAAGAAGAAAAAAAAAATCTGTTGGATAAAGTTTATTTTCCAGAACAAACTGTGCATTATATTTCCTTTACATACTTAATTTAATTCACACAACAAATACAATTACATTCACATAAAGTTTCAGTGCTTGGCTCAATGATGCAAAAACATTTTCACTGTACATTAAAGCAATAAAGCAATAAATTTAAATATTGTTTTTTGGGGCAAATCAAGTCAATCACCAAAAAAACTATTGAATAATCGTACATTTCTGCAACCCACAGAGATGGAAATTCTAATCTTAATTATTTATTTTTGTAGGTTTGCCTTTTTTTTTAACAGATTTTGTTCTTTTTCTCTTGATGTTTTTTTCATGTTTCACACTGTATATTTTCAACCTGTCTTCCCTGCACTGGATTTTTGTCTAAAAAAATAAATGACAGTGGATGGAGATACTTGTCTTATGTTCAGTTCATGATATATATTTTGCTGAAAAAGTCACTTTTTCTTCAGTTTTCTCTGTTCTGATACAATAACCTTTGAATTAACTCAAGTTTTTATAAACATCTACATGATCAGTGAATGAAATCCAAGAAAATACTTGATTTTTTATTGGAAAAAAAAAAAAAAAGAAGAAGCAAAATTCAGAGGATAATGTTATGATAAATGACTTAGGTACGGTTAAAAGTAAAGGAAAAACTGAAATATTAACCCTTTCATGCATGAATTATGAGAACCTTAGTTGAGGGTTTTTGTTTTGTTTTATTTTTTGGCTGTTTTTATTCCTCCTTAGACATGAAAAAAACAATGAGATTGAGGTTTTTTTTGTCTTGTTTTACATAGATGTACAAAAATGTCCACTCGGCTACACCATGAATTTTATTCTTGAAGCAAAGAAACATGTATTTAAAACCCAATATCATAAAGTGATATGAAAACAGTGAAATGAAACCATGTTTAATGCAGCTAATCTGATGTTTTCTCACATTTTAACATATTCTAATACAAGTTATTACTCACTTCATGGAGATAATATGCAAAAAAATAAATATTAACAATTGATTTCCACTCAAGAACCAACCAAGAACAGCAAAGTTACAATAATGGTATGAATTGCAGTTTATGAGATGATGCATAAGTGTCCACTGTGTTGGCTGATATGGAACTAAAACAACTAAACCCATGAATATACAAGAGTAAAGCTGTAGAGTAACTGTCCACTGGAGTGACCACTATGCATGAAAGGGTTAATAATAAGTGAATGAATGATAATTTAATAATTTACTTTGAGTTTTTATGAATATCTACAATTCTATAGGGTCAGTACATTCAATAATAAATAAATAGTGATAAATTACTTTGGAAAGGTTGGATACAGAGACAAATTAATTTTGAAGTTTCCACATTTAGAGGGTTTCTGCAGGTATCAGTAAATCTAATTTAATGCTTTTTAATGCCCTTTTTAATGCCACTTTTAACAAATGTAATGCCCATGTCCAGCTGCAGACACAGTTTTATATATAGTTTAATGACTTTTAGGTCTTTAAGGGTAAAGACATGAGAAGCTACATACTCATTGCATCAGTTCTGGTTAGAAACGGGTTGTGGCTGAAACATATTAATCACTGCAGTAATTATTGAATCGAAGGATCCGAACTTTTGGCTTAATTAAACCCAACTGGGGACTTTTTTTTGGGTTTGACTGTAAATGAACACCCTCTTTGACAGCTGACAAGAGGCAATGTTATAAAATCTGTACATACAGTTGCGGAAAAAATTATTAGACCATCAAAAGTCATCAAAAACAATGGTTATGCAATCCAGTCCTAACTCCTGTGTGTATCATGTGACTAAAACAGACAGAAAAGAAAACATGGAATGTCTAAAAGCACTGTTTTTGTCAGTACAATGCCATAGATACTGATGTAAGAACTGAAGTGATTTGTTATTATCAAGAAAACATGGAAAATGGATAGATATCAGCTCTGAAATTAACCCTTTCATGCATGAATTATGAGAACCTTAGGCAAGATTTTTTTTCTAGAGTGTTTTTGTTTGCGATTATGCGATCAATTTTTTTTTTCATGGAGTTACAAAAATGCCCATGCATTTAATTTTTGAAGTAAACCCAATATTAGAAAGTACAGAAGAGGATTAAAGCCACTGGAAAAAAATAAAATAAAATAAGGTCCAATATATATTTCTTATTATTATTATAATGAGAAAAAAGTCAGAATTCTGAGGAAAAAAAGTCAGAATTCTGAGGAAAAAAAGGCAGAATTCTGAGTTTAAAGGCAGAATTCTGAGTTTAAAGGCAGAATTCTGAGAAAAAAATTCAGAATTCTGAGGAAAAAAAGGCAGAATTCTGAGTTTAGAGGCAGAATTCTGAGAAAAAAATTCAGAATTCTGAGATTAAAGTCAGAATTCTAACAAAAAAAAGGCAGAATTATGAGGAAAAAAAGGCAGAATTCTGAGTTTAAAGGCAGAATTCTGAGGAAAAAAAGGCAGAATTCTGAGTTTAAAGGCAGAATTCTGAGGAAAAAAAGGCAGAATTCTGAGTTTAAAGGCAGAATTCTGAGGAAAAAAAGGCAGAATTCTGAGTTTAAAGGCAGAATTCTGAGTTTAAAGGCAGAATTCTGAGGAAAAAAAGGCAGAATTCTGAGTTTAAAGGCAGAATTCTGAGGAAAAAATTCAGAATTCTGAGGAAAAAATTCAGAATTCTGAGGAAAAAATTCAGAATTCTGAGGAAAAAAAGGCAGAATTCTGAGGAAAAAAGGCAGAATTCTGAGTTTAAAGGCAGAATTCTGAGATTAAAGGCAGAATTCTGAGATTAAAGGCAGAATTCTGAGTTTAAAGGCAGAATTCTGAGTTTAAAGGCAGAATTCTGAGATTAAAGGCAGAATTCTGAGTTTAAAGGCAGAGCTCTGAGAAAAAAATTCAGAATTCTGAGGTTAAAGTCCAGTGGCCCTAATCCTGTTCTTTAAGAAAGTAATATGAAAACAATGAAATAGAAACATTTTCAATGCTGCAAATCTGATGTTTTCTCACATTTTAACATACTCTAACACTAGTTATTACTCAGTTCATGGAGATAATGTGCAAAAAAACCCTTTGTGTCTAACAAAAAAAACCAAGTGGTTTACACTCAAGCATGTTAGTGCAGATCAGGTTTATCAAAAAGGGTAAAGTTACAGTTATGGTATGAATGTCAGTGTATTATGGGATAATGCATGAGCGTCCACTGTGTTGGCTGATATGGAACTAAAACAACAAATCCCATGAATATAGAAGAGAACGGCTTCGAACAGCTGTCCACTGTAGTGACCACTATGCATGAAAGGGTTAAACTACTGTGAGCTATTTTTGTTGTTATCATTATATTTGTCCAAACACATGTACCTTTAGTTGGACCAGGCATTAAAATGAACAAGAAATTGGAGAAAACAAGGGGTGGTCTAATAGTTTTTTCCGCGACTGTACAACCTCATACACAGATGAGCGGACAGCATCATTACACACAACACACTTCTTCAACAGCTTCCTTCCCTGCCACAGTGAGGCTCTTGGCCAGTGCTAAATAATTTTGGGCACAGTGCAATATATTGCACAGGTGTCAAACATGCGGCCCGGGGGCCAAAACTGGCCCTCCAAAGGTTCCAATCCGGCCCACAGCAAGATTTTATGGAGAGCAAAAATGACACTGAAGATATTAACAAAGGTGTTGGACTGGTTTTAGCCCAATGTGATCTGAAGTCAAATAATAGTCTAATAACCTTTACAATAAAATGTGAACAACCTGAAAATAAGTACAATTTTAACAATATTCTGTCTGTTACTAAATGTTTTGTGGATTCGTAGATCCGATTTGTAAGTTGTGTTAATAAGTTGACACATAATATTGTAGACATTCTTATTTTAGTTCCACATTCCAAACTTCAAAATTTCAACTATATTATGTTTGTGTAACATTGTGTCATGCACATGTACAAGTGATAAGTTGAGGCATAATACTGATAAAATTTAGCTTATTTTTCTTAAGAAATTACATTTTTTCCTGGTTATCCACATCTTTTTGGTGAAAAGATAGTTTGTAAATGTAAATATTTTCATAATTTAATATTTTTATTGCATGAAAATGAAGAGAAAAACTTGGAGTTGTCGTTATTTACAGGTTTTTATGCAATTATTTGAATGGTTTGGTCCGCTTGAGATCGAATTAGGCTGAATGTGGCCCCTGAAGTAAAATGAGTTTGACACTCCTGATATATTGTATGTGTATATGTGCATGTGTGTATGTATATGTCACAGTAGAGATTGAAATCCAGTAGGATTCCTAATCCTACTAGGACAGACTGTAATTCTATTTGGAAGTGGGATCTGAAGATTGGAAAAATACGGCAAAAAATATAAGAATTCTGTCAGGACAATCTCGAATTCTATTAGGAGAATGTCAGATTATATCAAAATGTATGGAAAATAGACTGAATCATTTCTAAGCCAAAATTCCAGTCAATTTCAGCATAGGTAAGCATACAATTTCGCCATCACTATTCCAGCTGAATTATTTTCATATCTGTCATATCTATATCAGTGTAAGGAAAAACCTTTGTAGTATTACTTGTTTGAAATTTTGAAGTTAGCTGTAGACTAACGTTAGTGTCACTATTGTGTAGTATGTAGCACATTTAAGTATTAGAAAAATTACTGACAAAACCTCTGTAGTATTACTTGTTTGAAATTTTGAAGTTAGCTATAGACTAAGTTCATTGTCACTATTGAGTAGTATATAGCACCTTTAAGTATTAGAAAAAAACAACTGACAAAACCTCTATAGTATTACTTGTTTGAAATTTTGAAGTTAGTACTATAGACTAAGGTTATTGTCACTTAACTAGTGAGTAGTATGCAGCACATTTAAGTCTTAGAAAAAGTCTTTGAAGCTTAGCTATAGAATATTAGATTCAAAGTCTGTGTAAATTCTGAATGAAATCATGGTTTGTAAGAATATTGTTGTTTCTATAGAATATTAGATTCAAAGTCTGTGTAAATTCTGAATGAAATCATGGTTTGTAAGAATATTGTTGTTTCTATAGAATATTAGATTCAAAGTCTGTGTAAATTCTGAATAAAATCATGGTTTGTAAGAATATTGTTGTCTCTTTTACTTTTAACCCTACCATCTAGACCAGGGGGCAGCAAAATGCCAATGCCAACTTTAACATCGTACATTTTCTGAATGGCTTGGCAACAATTAGATAATAATAAAATTGTATGTTGCCATGGCAACGGGTTGTTTACAGGTACGTTTTTCAAATTCTACCGATTTCTGAATACAAATGTGTCTCATTTACATACCAATGACAGTTACAAACGGCCATTGAATAAGGTTGGACCAGATAGGACGGCTGGCATCCTGGTTACAATGTGTGTTGACCTAAGGGCCATATACTGGATCTAAGATATGAAAATAATTCAGCTGGAATGGTGATAGCGAAATCGTAGGACAGACTGAAATTCCAAAATTCCAATCTTCAGATCCCACTTCCAAATAGAATTACAATCTGTCCTAGTAGGATTGTAAATTCTCCTAGGACAGATAGGAATTCCAATCTTCAGATCCTAATTTCTTGTAGGATTTCAGTTTGTCCTAGGACAAACTACAATTACTATCTGTCCTAGTAGGATTAGAAATCCTACTGGATTTCAATCTCTACTGTGACATACATACATACATATATATATATATATATATATATATATATATATATATATATATATATGTATATGTATATATATATATATATATATATATATATATATATATATATATATATATATATATATATATATATATATATATATATATATGAGCTCGTTTAGACTGACTACTTCCTGGCGGTGTATTTATATATTTTATTTTATTGTCTGCTGGGTTGGTTTTTATGCACTTTTTTGTTTTTTTGTGTACTTTTATATATATTTATATTCATAGATGTACCTGTTTTTTTTTATAGAATTATGTGGGGTGTTTTTTACCTGACTATCTGAATGACCGCACAAGAATTCCTATGTGTATATGCACAAATGGCAATCTTGAATCTTTGAATCTTGAAATCTATATTCTATACTATCTGTGGTTGCAGAAATGTACAATGGCAACATTATTCTGGCAACAGGTTGTGGAAATAACACCATTTATGTGTTGAAGTTCGTGTGTTACTGCAGGGCTTTGGCGATGGCTGCTCCCAGATGTTCAGCTGTTGGCTTTTCTGCTGTAGCGCTGACACACAGACCTTCTGCTGTCATCGCATCTCGTGTAGTTGGTCCTATGGCTGCAAACTGGAAACCAAACAGCAAAGGTGAGGGTTACAGACACGGAGAGTCTGATACCAGTAACACAGTATGAACTGAGAGGAAAACACACCTTTATCTGAGTCAGCCCTTCCCTTGAAAGCTTCCGCACCACTTCAAGGCAGAACTTCACCCCTGACGGACTAAAGAAAGCTATGCTGGCAGGAACTCCCTACGGATCACAAAAAAATATATAGGACCAATGTCGGTATGTACCGGCATGTTCTATTATGAATCAATAAATTGGATTTGTGAGGTTGTCAGGTTCTGTTCTATGTTAAAGTCCTGTGGTCTGGATGCAGGAGAACAATCTACCAGTAGAAGTGGGTGGTACTTTCACTGGAGGAGAACTAACTAATTCTATAAAAGTCCACATATGACTTCTATCAGTGTTCAATAGTAACGATATATCTGTAACCATATACGTGTTATAAACCATCCAAATATGGACCATTATAAGTAAAGGCAAATTTGTAATATTTAAAAAAAAATGTAAAAATCATCAAAAATTTAAAAATCTAAATTTCTCAAAACAGTGAACAAACATGGTAGACAGTGTCCCAAGGAAGATACATAAAAACTGAAATGAAGAAGATGAAGATGAAGAAGAAGATAGTTGAAATCTAGACATTGGTGACCTTGAATTCGAACCTTCAAGGTCAAAGGTCATGGACCCCAAATGAAAGTCCATATATGACTTCTATCAGTGCTCAATAGTAACTATATTGATATCTGTAACCATTTATGTGTTATAAACCATGAGAATATGGACCATTAGAAGTAAAAGCAGATTCTTAATATTTCAAAAATGGGTCAAAAATTCAAAAATTTAAATTTCTTAAAACTGCAAACAAACTATGTAGACATTGTCCCAAGGAAACGACATAAAAAACTGAAATTAATCTGACTGGTTGTTTCGGAGAAGGAGATTTTGGAATTTTAGACATTAGTGATCTTGAGTTTGACCCTTCAAGGTCACTCAAGGTCAAAGGTCATGGACCCAAATGAAAGTCCATATATGACTTCTATCAGTGCTCAATAGTAACTATACTGATATCTGTAACCATTTATGTGTTATAAACCATGAGAATATGGACCATTAGAAGTAAAAGCAGATTCTTAATATTTCAAAAATGGGTCAAAAATTCAAAAATTTAAATTTCTCAAAACTGCGAACAAACTATGTAGACATTGTCCCAAGGAAACGACATAAAAAATGGAAATTAATCCGATTAGTTGTCGTCTCAGAGGAGAGAAGATAGTTGAAATCTAGACACTGGTGACCTTGAGTTTGACCCTTCAAGGTCACACAAGGTCAAAGGTCATGGACCCACATGAAAGTCCATATATGACTTCTTATCAGTGCTCAATAGGAACTATATTAATATCTGCAACCATTTACATGTTATAAACCATCAAAATATGGACCATTACAAGTAAAAGCAGATTCTTAATATTTCAAAAATGGGTCAAAAATTCAAAAATTTAAATTTCTCAAAACTGCGAACAAACTATGTACACATTGTCCCAAGGAAACGACATAAAAAATTGAAATGAATCCGACTAGTTGTTTTGGAGAAGGAGATTTTGGAATTTTAGACATTAGTGATCTTGAGTTTGACCCTTCAAGGTCACTCAAGGTCAAAGGTCATGGACACAAATGAAAGTCCATATATGATTTCCTATCAGTGATCATTAGTAACTATATTGATATCTGTAACTATTTACATGTTATAAACCATCAAAATATGGACCATTAAGGCACATTTGTAAGACACATAAAAACAAGGAAATGAATCCAACCAGTAATTTTGGAGAAAAAGATCATTAAAATCTAGACATTGGTGACTTTGAGTTTGACCCTTCAAGGTCACTCAAGGTCAAAGGTCATGGACCCAAATGAAAGTCCATATTTAACTTCCTATCAGTGCTTAATAGTAACTATATTGATATTTGTAACTATTTACATGTTAAAAACCATCAAAATACGGACCATTAAAGGTAAAAGCAAATTCTCAAAGGTAGGGTAGGAGATGTTTTCCTGGAACATTTTTTTACAATATTGCTTAAAATCCCCTTCACACCCCAATTGCAACCAATTAATTAAATGCTCTAACACACAAATAAAAAAATTTCCGTCACCTGTGGAATGGACAGGACTGAAAAAACACCATCCAATCATTTTAACCGGCCCATTGAAATGATTGAACAGTGATATGTCTATCAAACTCAACTGTCATTTGTCCCTCCCCCCTCTTCACGAATTGATGCTGCATAGCACTCGTGAACCCTCAGGAACAAGTATTGCGCATTCCGGTAGTCTGGAGGCGTGGCTTCAGGGGGGGAGGGGATCTGAAGAAAGAGGTTTGGACTTTTGAATTGTGTATTTTCAAAATGTAGCTTGCTTGAACCGTTTTTCCAGGATCTCCTACCCCACCTTAATATTTCAAAATGGGTAAAAAATTCAAAAACCTAAATTTCTCAAAACTGCAAACAAACTGTGTACACATTGTCCCAAGGAAACGACATAAAAAATTTTTAATTAATCCACCTAGTTGTTTCGGAGAGGGAGATTTTGGAATTTTAGACATTAGTGATCTTGAGTTTGACCCTTCAAGGTCACTCAAGGTCAGAGGTTATGGACACAAATGCAAGTCCATATATGATTTCCTATCAGTGATCAATAGTAACTATATTGATATCTGTAACTATTTACATGTTATAAACTACCAAAATATGGACCATTAAAGGTAAAGGCAAATGTTTAATATCATCGGCTTCCTGATAAAAGTCGCATTATGTAATAAATTCCCATTATGTAATAAAAGTTCAAAATGTAATAAGAATGTCACGTCATCTTGTAATAAAGCCACATTATGTAATAAACTGACGCATTTTGTAATAAACTGTCAACGCATTATATAGTAATTTTTTTCACATTATGTTGTAAGTTATTACAATCTGAGGAATTGATTACAAAATGCACTTGACACATTTTTATTAAAAAAATTAATAACATGGTTCATTATGTAATAACAATCCAAATTAATATCATTTCAGAGCAATTTAGAAGAAATTAGTCACAGGAGCTACAGGTAATGGAATCAGAACTTTAACCACACAGTTTAAAGATTAATTTAGCACATTACATTTTCCTGAAATAAAAATGTGTCAAGTGCATTTTGTAATAAATTTCTCAAATTGTAATAACTTACTACATAATGCGAAAAAAATTACTACATAATGCATTGAGGTATTTTATTACAAAATGCATCAGTTTATTACATAATGCGGCTTTATTACAAGATGACGTGACATTCTTATTACATTTTAAACTTTTATTACATAATGGGAATTTATTACATAATGCAGCTGAACAAACCTGCTATGTGACTTTTGGCAAATTTTACAGGAGAAACAAAAAACTGTTTATATAACAGGAAACTGTGAAATATGGCAAAAAAAATATTCTGTTCCTTTAATGTTGGTACTTATGATGGAATGTAAACAACTTTCACAGGAGACTGAAATTTGAAGCTATAATAGGGGAGATAGCAGATTTTTATTCCCAACCAAAAATGTCACTTAGCAGGTTTTATCAGGAAGCCGACGATATTTAAAAAATTGTGTATAAAAATTCCAAAATGAAAATATCTCAAAACTGTGAACAAACTTTGTAGACATTGTCCCATGAAAGCTATATAAAAAATTGGAAATTTTCATCCGGCAGAAATTGCTAACGAAGACTAAGACTAAAATACTAACTAAAAGTAAAATACTACGCGAAAAAGGAACCTAAAATCTTCACGTAAAGCTGTGACATAGTGTGACTGTACCTGCTCTGTGAAGTAGTTGTTGAGATTCTTCTCCAGATCTGGATGTTCAGCTGTTTGATAGACAGTCAGCGTCTCTAGGGGCACTCCTGGAAACAAAGAAGAGAAAGATTCCCGCTGTGATAAAGGTAGAGCAATTACTGGTTTATAATTAGTGTAACCCCAAATGGGAATCTTATCACCTTGAATTTTAATCAGGAACCACAAACGCTAGTGTAAACGCTTACCGCTTTCCCTCAAAGCTGTCGGCAAGACTTCCCTTTTGATGGAGCCACAGGGGAAGAAAAGTGGAGGAATATTTGTGTCCTCTCCTATGATGAGAGTTTGGTATAAGGTCATATTACTAATCAGGCTAATATTACCTTTTCTATTAAACCCAACAGTGTCGAAACAGTGCGGGGATATAAATATCATATCGTACGTTCAATGATAACGCGGGACAGGACGTCTGCGGTGCCCGTGTCTTCACCCACAGGATTCAAACCCAGACCTCGGACTGAGAAAAGGAAATCAGAATCAGAATCGCCTTCATTCGCCAAGTTTCTTCAAAAGAATACAAGGAATTTTACTCCAGTTTTTTTTAAACTATGCTATGCTCGCTCTGTACAACATAGTAAACAAGCACTAAAAAAAACACAACTAAAACAGAGTTTAAATAAAGTTAAAAAAAAAAAAAAAAAAATTCTGTACAAAAAAAGTGCGTAAACATTTAACTTAAGTGGTGCAATTAAAAGATGTGCAACGGAAAAAAATGTGCAAGGAGAAAGAAGAGCAGTCAACAGACACCAACAGTCAGTGGCATCACAGAATATGCAAAGAAATGCTGATGTCACATGTTGTCATGAGCAGAAAATGCAAAACAAATTTTGTACCATAATGCAAAACATGGCAGTTCATGTCAAAGGGGCTAAATGTTGGACTTCAAATATTCCAAATGATTCAGAATTAGCATTATCATTGTTCTGTAATTTCCCAATATCCATCTATCCATCCATCTATCCATCCATCTATCTATCCATCCATCCATCTATCCATCTATCTATCTATCTATCTATCTATCTATCTATCTATCTATCTATCTATCTATCTATCTATCTATCTATCTATCTATCTAGTTGGTTAGGGTTCTTTCTTTCTTTCTTTCTTTGGGGTTAGGGTTCTTTCTTTCTTTCTTTCTTTCTTTCAGGGTAAGGTTCCTTCTTTCTTTCTTGCTGGTAATGATTCTTTTATTCTTTCTTTGGGGTTAGGGATCCTTCTTTCTTTCAGCTTAAGGTTCTTTCTTTTTTTCTTTCTTTTGAGTTAGGGAACTTTCTTTCTTTCAGGTTAAGGTTCTTTCTTTCTTTCTTTGGGGTTAGGGTTCTTTCTTTCTTTCTTTCTCTGGGGTTAGGGTTCTTTCTTTCTTTGGGGTTAGGGATCTTTTTTTCTTTCTTTCTCTGGGGTTAGGGTTCTTTCTTTCTTTGGGGTTATGGTTCTTTCTTTCTTGGGGTTAGGGATCTTTTTTTCTTTCTTTCTCTGGGGTTAGGGTTCTTTCTTTCTTTGGGGTTAGGGATCTTTCTTTCTTTGGGGTTAGGGATCTTTCTTTCTTTCTTTCTTTCTTTCTTTCAGGTTAAGGTTCTTTCTTTCTTTCTTTGGGGTTAGGGATCTTTCTTTCTTTGGGGTTAGGGATCTTTCTTTCTTTCTTTCTTTCAGGTTAAGGTTCTTTCTTTCTTTCTTTGGGATTAGGGTTCTTTCTTTCTTTTTCTCTTTCAGGTAATGATTCTTTCTTTCTTTTTTACCTTGGGGTTAGGGATCTTTCTTTCTTTCAGGTTAAGGTTCTTTCTTTCTTTCTTTCTTGCTGGTAATGATTCTTTTATTCTTTCTTTGGGGTTAGGGATCCTTCTTTCTTTCAGCTTAAGGTTCTTTCTTTCTTTCTTTTGAGTTAGGGAACTTTCTTTCTTTCAGGTTAAGGTTCTTTGTTTCTTTCTCTGGGGTTAGGGTTCTTTCTCTGGGGTTAGGGTTCTTTCTTTCTTTCTTTCAGGTTAAGGTTCTTTCTTTCTCTGGGGTTAGGGTTCTTTCTCTGGGGTTAGGGTTCTTTCTTTCTTTCTTTCAGGTTAAGGTTCTTTGTTTCTTTCTCTGGGGTTAGGGTTCTTTCTCTGGGGTTAGGGTTCTTTCTTTCTTTCTTTCAGGTTAAGGTTCTTTCTTTCTTTGGGGTTAGGGTTCTTTCTCTGGGGTTAGGGTTCTTTCTTTCTTTCTTTCAGGTTAAGGTTCTTTGTTTCTTTCTCTGGGGTTAGGGTTCTTTCTCTGGGGTTAGGGTTCTTTCTTTCTTTCTTTCTTTCTTTCTTTCTTTCTTTCAGGTTAAGGTTCTTTCTTTCTTTGGGGTTAGGGTTCTTTCTCTGGGGTTAGGGTTCTTTCTTTCTTTCTTTCTTTCTTTCTTTCAGGTTAAGGTTCTTTCTTTCTCTGGGGTTAGGGTTCTTTCTTTCTTTCTTTCTTTCAGGTTAAGGTTCTTTCTTTCTTTGGGGTTAGGGTTCTTTCTTTGGGGTTAGGGTTCTTTCTTTCTTTCTTTCTTTCTTTCAGGTTAAGGTTCTTTCTTTCTTTGGGGTTAGGGTTCTTTCTTTTTCTCTTTCAGGTAATGATTTTTTCTTTCTTTTTTTCTTTGGGGTTAGGGATCTTTCTTTCTTTCTTTCTTTCTTTCAGGTTAAGGTTCTTTCTTTCTTTCTTTCTGGTAATGATTCTTTTATTCTTTCTTTGGGGTTAGAGTTCTGTCTTTCTTTCAGGTTAAGGTTCTTTCTTTCTTTCTTCCCACCCACAATTCCCTCTTTCTTTCTTTCTCTGTCTGTCTGTCTGTCTGTCTATTGTTCTGCTAAAGATGCCAGTATAGTGGACTGCACAGATATGAACTTTATTTAGACCAGAATGCCATGCTCTGCTGTGTAGAAAACAGTGAAAAACAGCCCAGGAGGCTTCTACCTGCACCTGCTCAGACTCCAAAGACCAAACACATTCACAGTAAACTGTTACTTGTGCACAGCCTAAGGTAGTAGCGTCAGTTCACACATTTCCGTGAACACCAGGTGCCTGCCACACTTTGTCTTCACGCTCGACTGCATTTAAAGGAATAATGCGTAAAAGCGGTAAGTTTAGAGAAATGTGTTTCATGAACTACCTAATGCAGCGGTGGCCTTTCCCACCACATATATGGACTTGGTGTTCCACTTATCTTTCACAGAGCTGCCCCATTCTGAATGATAATGAGGAGAAACATCACTTTTAATCAGATCTACAGGAGAATTAGCTTCAGTCTGAGTATATATCTTTTTTTTCCAGGGATTCAGTTGCATTAACCCATAAAGATTCAACATCAACCGACAACCAAAAGCATCTACTGATCTGTAATATTTAACACTGTTGATCCACTAACTCTATCACCAATTGAAATAAGTGGTTCCAGGCACAACAAACCCCACCCCTCACACATATTGTAGCTTATTTTGGCATCGATCCAGCTGATGTCATCATGTCTACGCATGTGCTGATGTCAGCATATCAATGCCTCTATATATGTGCCAAGTTTGAAGTCAACTGAAACAAAATTGATGTTTTTATAGACATGTGAAATCTTGTCCATTACAAGGTAAACGGGAGAAGAAAAATATGTAAAAATTCATTAAAAATTTAAACTTTGACCTACTTTTCCCAAAATATACTCACATCTATTCTGGGTAACTGTCAATCTATAAACCCAATTTGGTATGAATTCAACCAATAGTTTTGCTGCTAGAGTGTTAACAAACAAAAAAGAAACAAACCAAACCAAAAACAACACCCCTTGCCTCCCCTTCGGTGGTAATAATGGTGTAAATGCAGTTTGTCATATTTTCATGGTCATCAGAAATGACCCATTTGGAAGTTCAGATGCTCCCTAGTTACCGTGGAAGCACGTCATCTTCTACAACATTGATTCACCAGTAAAACCCATGGAGTTTGATAAATGACAGTAGATGGAAACACTTAGTTTATGTTCAGTAATGACATATTTGAGTGACAAAGTCACTTTTTCTACAGTTTTCTCTGTTTTTCTGAAATAATAATTGTCAACTTTACCCTGGCTTTTATGAACATCTATCATGATCAATGGATTAAATATAGGAAAATACCTGATTTTCACTTAAAAATACAAAATACAGTGGATAATATTGTGATAAATGGTGACAAATCACTCAAAAAACATTGAATAGAGAGAATAAAACATTTCAGTAGTGCCACAAAAGTAGCACTGGGTCTATATGTTTAAAGGTCTAATTGTCGCCTCTCTGTACAGTCTTACCTTCCTTTCTTTCCTCTATGCACATCTTCACAGCCTCCACTGCTCTTGGACTGGTAAAAATGAGACCTCCATGTTTTTCAGGTTGGAAAATCTGAAATGGACAACATGTTTAAAAAAAACAAAGGCTGAGACAACATTGTTAGTGTGACTGAATAGGTTCGACTTTAAGAGCAGGTGTTACCTTATCTGTCAATGTGTTCAATGAGACAAATTTAAAAGACAGAACAGGAATAAGTGTGGCTTTATGTCCATGTGATGCCAGCTCCTGTAGAAAAACAAAGTCAGAGCTTAGATGCAAAGAATTACAAGTAAATGAACCGACAGCTTCTTCCAAAACATATTTTAACCAGTGGAGGATTAATACCACGTATTTTAATCAACTACTGTACTATAGATGAATTTTAATGTAATTTAACTTCAATTAATGTACTTTCATACCTCTGTACTCTTTTCTCTACTACATTTGATTCATGCACTTTCATATGTGGTGATGAACTTAAGATTGAGAGGGTTTAAGAATTTTTTTTCTTCTGAAATCATTATCACTTAGTTATCACAGATCACCAATACTACAATACTCAAGGATTGTATAGTATATGATGCACTAATGTAGATTAAACAGTTTAGAAAGTATATCTAAATATCTATGAGCATTTGAGTCACATAAAATAAATGGATTCAATAAAATGAATCCAAAACATCATCTGCTGGAGTGAAAACATGTATTTGTTTTCTATTTCATGTCTCCAATCCAGATAAATCCAGATAATCTGACAAACAATCCAGATAAAAGATTTAGGAAGAATATCTATAACTATAAGCATCTGAGGGAAATAATATGAACACATTAATGAATGGAGCAGTAAAATGAATCCAAAACATCCTCTACTGGCATGAAAAAATGTTTTTGTTTTCTATTTCATGTCTCCAGTCCAAATAAAATTAGGGAAAAGAGTCCCTCACAGTCATATTATAGAGGGAAGAAATATACAGTATGTGAATGTAAATGCCTAAATTGAATAGTGCAATAATAATACTAATAATAAGTAATAATTATTATTCATGTTTTAATTATATTTCACTGATAACATTTTCTTAAGTGAGTTTCTGTGTGCAGAAGTTTTACTTGTGGTACAGTATTTTCATAATATAATATTTGCACTTTTAATGTTACTTATAACTGAGTGCTTCCTCCACCCTTGAATTTTTATTGAGTTCTTAAAAAGTAAATGTTAATGGATAGGGTCTGTTACCTTAATATAAGGATCAGGTCCAGATTCTCCATCCCTAGGCTCTTTGAGAAGCAGGACCTGCATCTCGGAAAAAGGCCTTAAATCCCTGGATAATTGAATTAAAATAAGAAGAATAAAACAGAACAAACCAGAGTGGATGAGAATGTTGCTGCTAAAAGTGAAGACAAAGTCAAAAACACTAAAGGGGTGTGTGAAAGCATGAAAAGCTAAGCTACACCCTGTCAAACTGACATGTGCAAAATACTGATAACAAAGCTGTCGAGTCACGATTATTGGACTGCATCTGCAAACCAAATAAAAGGCAAAAATACCATATATATGCTCATAAAATCCTGTGCATCTTATTAAATTACAGGTAAATGTCTGCTAGTGTGTTGTTGTTTACATAAGTTAGCATCTGGAATGTGACAAATTAGCTTAGTTAGCAGTCGTACTTCTGCTCTCAATTAAACATGTTCAAAACAGCCAGCAGAAATACATCCACGCCAGCTTTAACGTTAAAAATTAATGCAAATAATGCAAGAAAAGACAATTATTGTTCCCTTTTTACCTACGTTGTGTGGAGCTGACAGCTGAAGGGTCACTGAATTACTTCCGGTAAAGAAGGGGGGGGGAAGTCGGCTAAAATTGAACAACCTTCATAAAGCTATTCTAATTAAATATTAAATAATCAAAAACTTTAAATATATCCTTATTTATTTAATTGTGTTGCTAAGTACATGAAATGATGACGTACAAAGTGTAGTTAAGACAAAATCTAGATACTTTTGGTCCCTATTTTGGAAAATGGTTTAAATCCATGCAACTAACAGACATAAACTGCCATTGCGGCTCTGGGTGTAGCCGTAAAGTGTACGTACGGAGCCGTAATGGCGGTCGCACAGCCTCAGTTTCCTCCGTCGCTGTCTTTTGCAGATCAGTGAGTGTTGCCACGCCCACTCTCTGGACACGCGTGTTGCATGTTTGCAGTCGGCATGGCTTCGTCAGCTAAGAGGAGAGCAGTAGGTTTGGGCGAAAACCCCGAGGAAAGTGATAACAGCTCAGATGAGGACCTGGAAGATGATGACGACTCCGGAGAGGAGGACAGCGAAGCATCCGAGGAGGAGATAAACGAGGTAGAATAACGGAGAACTTCCGGTTGTGTTATGGCCTGGCTAGTTAGCTAGCTAAAGCAGCTGTTGGCTAACAGAGGCAGCACAGTAGCATGAAGTTTACTGTTAATGTTATCATATATTAATGTATGAATACTAAATGCATTGACGTGGAAATACTGCAGTGTAAAAACTGTTATTCAAAACTTTAAGTAAAAGCACACATTACGAGCAGCAGCACCAACATGTGTTAGAAATTAAAGTATGAATGATAATAGTAATGGTAAGTAAATGTTACAGCTGCAATGTGGGAGTCATAATTGCTTTAACCCTTTCATGCGTTAATTATGAGAACCTTAATTAAGATTTTTTTTCTTGACTGTTTTTATTCCTCCATAGGCATGAATAAAAAACAACAACAATGTGATCAAGTTTTTTTTTTTTTTCCATGGAGTTACAAAATGTCCATGCATTTAATTTTGAAGTAAAGAAACGTGTTTAAAACCCAATATCAAAATTGATTTTAAAACAATGAAATAAATCTGATGTTTTGTCACATTTTAACATATTCTATTGCAAATTATTACTCTTTTCATGGAGATAATATGCAAAAAAAAAAAACTTTTTTCTAACAAGTAACAATTGATTTCCACTCAAACATGTAACTGCAGATCAGGTTTATCAAGAACAGCAAAGTTACAGTAATGGTATGAATTACAGTGTATGGGATGATGCATAAGCATCCACTGTGTCGGCTGATATGGAACTGAAACAACAAAACCCATGAATATACAAGAGAGCAGCTGGAGAAGAACTGTCCACTGGAGTGACCACTATGCATGAAAGGGTTAAATACAGATAGTCAGCTTGATCTCTTCTTAAACATATCAGTGTATTAGTTAATTGCATAGTAATTATGTAAGTGTGTTAATGTATAACAGCTAAAATTTGCTTAGAGGTCTTATTTCTGTCTTTGTGCATTAGAAATCAATCTAAGTGAATCCCCAAAGGAACTTTGTGTTGGTAATACAAGTTCTGCAAATTTACAGGATTTCAGTTCTGTTCAACATGTTGATGGTCATATGAACTATGTTTTCAGCTCAAAAATGTCCAATTTCATCACAATTCATGCTATATTTCATGTCACAAATGGCCCAAGTTATATTTGAACTGAATTTACCTGAAAAACAAATATTCTATTCTTTGAGATTCCCCAGTTTTTCTTCCCAGATTCTATCCTACATATCACATGTTTTATTTTTACAGGTTCAATATGGAGTATGGTGCTGATCCATCCTGCTTATGTTACGCCGATACATACATTAAGAATGTCACACGTCACTTTTTTAAATCAACAGTTTTCTAATAATAAGCATTTTTATAAAGAAATAACAATTCTATATTGTTATTTCCTCTTTAGTATGATGCTAAACTATACAATAAATAATTCTGATCCTAGTTTTTGCACAGGGATCATTAGTGTAAACGGTGACATGGCTGCCGAGCATCAGTATGATGGGATCCACAACAACCATGTCACATCCGTCCACTGCCACATTTTGCGTTTTTGTGTCAGCTGTTATTGTTTTAGATCCACAATACTAACATTTATGAATAAGAGGAGAATTAGCAATAGTAAGTCTACAAGTTTATTACTAATAAAGTACTGGTACTGACCAGAGCATCATGGGTAATGTCACGTCCGTCCACCAGCAAAAGTTTTCACATACACGTGCTATTCCAAATCCAATATTTCTGAAAATAGAGCTTCCACTGTCAAATAATATCAGTAGTCTGCATAAATGTATTGGCATTATTTCAACACAGTTCTGTGCATTTCTTACAACTTTTTTTTTTTGTTTTTTTTTTTTTTTTTTTTTTTGACAAAATTGGCCACTCATTTGACCCCCTAAGTAAATTTTAGCCGATAAGTATAGAAGTGTAAACAGATCCATATTTGGCTCTGAGTTGTAATGGAGTAGCAGAGGATGGAAATATTTAGGTAAAGTTCACATACACCAGGGGTGTCCAAACTTTTTTTCAAGAGGGCCAGATCTGATAATGTGGACATTGCCAGGGGCCAGTGGTCCCTTCAGACATTTTTTAAACAGTAAAAATTACATATAATGCACTGTTCTACAACAGTTTTATTTTCATTGTCACAATATCATTTTTTAAATGGCAATGTAACCAAATCTAAGCCACTCAGGTGTGAACAAATTAAAAAAAAAAAAAAAAAAAAAAATTCTCCCTTCCTTTCACATCTGGAGTCAGATAACATAGAACAAACTGTGTGGAGTATCTTAAACTTCCAAGTTGATAAAAATCTTAACCCCACATTCATTTTAAACATGACTTATATGAGTAATCATTACTCATATATTACTCAGTAATGCAAAGTCTGTTAACATTTAAGATGAAAACATATGACTCTTACTCTTGTCTTTCACAAAATCATTCAGAAAGTAATATTTGTGTCACATCTACAAGTACATAACACCAGCAATTATAGGCAACTAACCTGGCAACTTGGTCGCCTGCCCTGGTGGTGAATTCATTGAACTCCCAGGTTCACATGAAGAGTCACTGCTGAGTTTAAAGCAGCTGGAATTTGCTTCACTTTTTCAGAGCGCTCACTCCCTGCTAGCTTGTCGTATGCGTTAGCATGTTTTGTCTGCTCGTGTCTCTTTACATTGAATTCCTTAAACAAGGCAACAGTCTGTTGACAAATTAGGCAAACATAATTGTCTCGATTTTCAGTGAAAAAAAATGTAATTCCCATCTCTCCTGGAAGCGGCGGCCCTCACTGTCAACTTTCGTTTTTTTATTTACAGGCGCCGTGGTTAGAAATTAGCGAAAAAGGTTCACGGCAAAGTCACAGAGCCAGATAGAGTTAGAGTGGTGCTGCCACCATGAGGTGAAAGGAGGAACTGCATTTTGAACCTTTTATGATTCATGTACTCTGTTCAACAGTCCAAGTGGGCCATAAATAATATAACATAAAACCCAAGCTGTGGGCCGTATAAAATCTGACCGCGGGCCGTGATTGGCCCCCTGGCCGGACTTTGGACATGCCTGACATACACATTGTTGTGACCAAAGGTTTTGACACTGACACAAGTAGATGTGATAAATTCGCCAATTAAAGTCTTTGACACATAAAAAAATCTTAGAATTGTTCTTCAGTGTATCTCAGAAATATGTAAACATATTTCTACAAAGACTGAAGGGGTTAAGCTGGTGCAAACAAAATGTTTATCTTTGTCAAAACCTTTGGCCACGACTGTAGATCACCACTGAATTGTAGTGTAGTAACATGTGCCTTATTAACATATTTTTAGTTTCTACATACATATGTGTTCTGTTTAACACATGTATAAATATAAGATTAGATATACTTTATTATCCTCCAAGAGGGAAATTCAAACGTACAACAGCACAAAAAAATATGAATCAAATACAATAAAAAAAAAAATGTTAAAGTGACAAAAAATGACAAGAAATAGTAATTATAATAATAAATACAGTAATAAGCATGCACTTATATGCATAAGTCTAATCTGATATTTACTCTCCTCTTTGTTCTTCAGGAGGTCGTAGTGGACTTCGAAGCTCACGCCCTCACAGGCAGTGACTTCAACGGGATAAAGAAGCTGTTGCAGCAGGTTTGGGATGATATTTTTCTACATCAGATTTTTTTAAAATTAAGTTATTCTTTTGGGTGTTTGCATTAACTCCCTGATGTCACTTATTTTGTCCCTGTGAGTGAACTACAGTCAGTTTGCCTTGTGGGGGGATCTGCTCTGAATTCCGGCTCTTTATTGATATTGTCGTGGTTTTTCTCAGAAATGACATCAGTTCTTTTCGCACGCAGTCTGCGAGATAAGACGTATCAACATTTAAAGTTATTTTGTTGATCTGGGAAGCATATTTTCATTTCATTCCAAAATCTTATACATTCACTGGCCGTTTCTGACTTTGGTTTTGCACAGTTACAATTTTTATCAGTGTATTTTTCCTATAAAACCTGTTTAGTGACAGTATTAATGTTGTAATTGCATCCAGGTGACCTCAAGTAAGTTCCAAACAGCAAATAATAAGGAAAAAAAAAACACGAATCAAAGTCCAGGGAATATGTCATAAGGGTTAATGAACTGATTTCTTACATAGACAGTCGCAGAAAAATTAAACTAATTAAAAAGTCAGTTTTTTGTCAGTTTTCTGTGTTTGGATATAATTACACAAATACACATTATACTAAACAAGCCTGTAAAGGATATTCACAAGCATCCAAAGGAATCACATAGCATTTCCTTCCAACACAATTAAGGAAACAGATTTCATAACATATGTACAGTTGCAGAAAAATTATTAGACCGTTAAAGCTCATCAAAAATAATGGTTATGCAATCAAGTACTAACTCCTGTGTGTATCAAGTGACTAAAACAGACAAAAGAAAACACTGAATGTCTAAAGCACTGTTTTTGTCAGTACAATGCCATAGATATTGATGTAAGAACTGAAGTGAATTTGGTTATTATCAAGAAAACATAGAAAATGGATAGATATCAGCTCCTGAAATTAAACTACTATGAGATATTTTGTTGCTCTCATTATATTTGTCAAACAAATGTACCTTTAGTTGTACCAGGCATTAAAATGAACAAGAAAGTGAAGAAAATAAGTGTGGTCAAGTAGTCTTTTTTCCGTGACTGTATTACACTTTCCAGCGTGGTGTAAAGGATGAGGGCTTTTCAATTTATCTATCTGTGCGGTTTCATTTCAGCTGTTCTTAAAAGCTCATGTGAACACGTCGGAGATGACAGACATCATCATTCAACAGAATCACATCGGAAGCGTCATTAAGGTGGGTAATTCGGTACGCCGTCATTACCTTCAGTCTCATATTATACAGTGCAGGTGACTTTTTAAGGTTGTATCTCCATCATTTATGCATCACTGATGTCCTTACTCTGCCGCAGCAAGCCGAAGTACCGGGAGGACAGCGATGACGATGACCCAGATGAGGTGTTTGGTTTCATCACTATGCTTAACCTTACAGAGAGAAAGGTAATCCAGTCACATAAAGCCACTTAACGGCCCCTGTCGACGGAGGGGATAAATACATGCAAGGTTAGTTCATTTCAAGTTTAATTGTGTGTGTGTGTGACGGCAGGGCGTACAGTGTGTGGAGGAGGTGAAAGAGCTCATCGTGGAGCAGTGTGAGAAAACTGCGGCCACAGCGTGACCGAACAGCTAGAACTGATCCTCAATGACACCAGTAAACCTGTGGGGCTCCTGCTGAGTGAGCGCTTCATCAACGTCCCGCCACAGATCGCCCTCCCACTGCACACACAGCTACAGTGAGTGTCCGTCTGCCAACAATAGAATAGAACAGAATGCCTGTATTGTCATTATACATATGGGCTAAAATTTGCTTAGAGGTCTATTTATGTCTTTGTGCATAAGAAATCAATCGAAGTGAATCCCTAAAGGAACTTTGTGTGGGTAAATGCAAGTTCTGCAAATTTACAGGATTTCAGTTCTGTTGCAACATGTTGATGCTCATATGAACTATGTTTTCAGCTCAAAAATGTCCAATTTCATCACAATTAATGCTATATTTTCATGTCACAAATGGCCAAGTTATATTTGAACTGAATTACCTGAAAAAACAAATATTCTATTCTTTTAGATTCCCCAATTTTTCTTACAAGATTCTATCCTACATTCACATGTTTATTTGTACAGGTTGCAATATGGAGTATGGTGCTGATCCATCCTGCTTACGTTACACCAATACATACATTAACTCTTTCGGGCCAGACAGTTAAGGGGCTAATAAGCCTTAAAAGTGCCACAGAACTTGGCCGTTTTTCAGTATTCGCGTCGTTTTATAATCGAAGTCTGAATCGTCATCAGAACTCATTTTCTAGCAGATGGGACTGTTTTGACAGATCGCTGTGTTTATGATATTACTACAAAATGGCCATCTAATTTGCATATGATTTCATTCATAAATTCATTCATAAAATTTCCCAAGCAGAAAACGAAACGCGAGCTCTTCCTTGTCAAAAACCGCTCGGTAACATCCGAACGATTGCTACTTAGATTCAAACGCACCGGAACGCAGCCGATTCATTATTGATCGTAATTTGCAAGAAGATTTGAAAGAACGTCATCGAAATGTGAGAAAGAAATGGGGGTGGATGGTTTGTTTGTACACAAATATGGCGTGTTCTCCAAAGCCGATCTGATCGGCCCGTGGCACTGAAAGAGTTAAGAATGTCACACGACACTTTTTAAATCAACAGTTTTCTAATAATAAGCATTTTTATAAAGAAATAACAATTCTATATTGTTATTTCCTCTTTAGTATGATGATAAACTATACAATAAATAATTCTGATCCTAGTTTTTGCACAGGGATCATTAGTGGAAATGGTGACATGGCTGCCGAGCATCAGTATGATGGGATCTGTAACAACCATGTCACATCCGTCCACTGCCACATTTTGTGTTTTTGTGTCAGATGTTATTGTTTTAGATCCACAATACTAACATTTATGAATAAGAGGAGAATTAGCAATAGTAAGTATATAAGTTTATTACTAATAAAGTACTGGTACTGACCAGAGCATCATGGGTAATGTCACATCCGTCCACCAGCAAAAGTTTTCACATACACGTGCTATTCACAATCAGATATTTCTGAAAATAGAGCTTCCACTGTCAAATAATATCAGTAGTCTGTGCACAAATGTATTAGCATTATTTCAACACAGTTCTGTGCATTTCTTACAACTTTTTTTTTTTTTTGACAAAAATGGCCGCTCATTTGACCCTCTAAGTAAATTTTAGCCAATATGTACAACGAAATTAAAAGAGACAACTCTCTTGTGGTGCGTAGAGTAAAACAGTTTAAAAGAAAAAAAAAAGTGTCAGTATATATACAGAATAAAGGCAAGCATGTCAACCAACTAAGAAACGGTAGAGATAAATATATATTGCGCTTTGACATATATAATCAGCTCTGAAAACACTTTACACTTCATATAGAGTGAATTCTCTAGAGCAGGGGTGTCAAAATCATTTTCCTTCAGGGGCCACATTCAGCCTCATTTGAACTCAAATGGGCCAGACTCGTAAGATAATTGATTGGTTTATTTCGAGCTTGTGCACTCCAGGTACAGTGTTGAGTCAATTTCACAATAAGTAATAAGATAATATGACATCCATGTATTATACACATCAATATATGTACTCAATATACATAAATATATACAATAATTCACTATTAATATACACCCTTAGTAGCCTAAAAGGGAGTGAGAAGAAGTAAAACTTATTTACTCCCACCCCCAGTTTCACTTTTACATTGTGTACACTGGAAAAAAATCTTAATCTTACCAAGTGGATTTTTCTCATTTCTAGTCAAAATATCTCATCACACTTAAAATAAGACATAATCGTACTTGCTCAGGTTTAATTTGACTTTTTTTTTTTTACGCAAAAAAAGACATAAATTCCAAGTTATCAATATTTATAGGTTATTATGATAGTATTTACTGGTGTGACCCACTGGGGATTGAATTGGTTTGTATGTGGCCCCTGAACTAAAATTATTTGTCAGCCTTGATCGTGAATATTGTCAGTGCACCGGGAAAAAAAATCTAAATCTTACCAAGTGTATTTTTCTCATTTCTAGTCAAAATATCTCATCACACTTAAAATAAGACATAATCACCGTAACTTTTCAGTGAGATATAAGAACTGATTTTTAGACAATAGATCCTGAAAATCTTATTTCAAGAAATCTTACCAAGAAGATCGTTTTCACGTGTTCAAATTTTTTTTGCTTGAATTAAGCGAAAAAAAATCTGCCAACGGAGCAAGTTTTCTTTTTGTTTTCATGCAATAAAAAAACATTAAATTCTGAAAATATTTACATTGACAAACTGTCCTTCAGAAAAAAAACACGTGAATAACATGAAAAAAACTTACATTTTGTAAGAAAAATAAGTACAATTTTAACCATATTATGCCTCAACTTATCATTCGTACATGTATATTACACACAATGTTACACAAACATTTGGTAACAGGTATAATATTGTTAAAATTTTGAAGTTTGTAACTGAATAAGAGCAATTTCTCCAGGTCATTGTTCTTCTTGGTGGTTCCTTTAGGTTCAACTGGACTAGTTTTGCTCTTTTGAAGTAAAGCATAGGTTGTAAATGTAAATATTTTCATAGTGTAATGTTATTTTTTCACATTAAACCAAGAAGAAAATTTGGAGTTCTCATCATTTACAGGTTATTAATCGAGTTAATTGAGTACTAATTGAGTGCTCTAGAGTAAAAGGAGTCTAAATGGTTGGAATATCAAATATCTTCATTCACACTTGAAACCAAGACACTATTATAAAGTAAACGGGTTAATTATTTTTTTCTTTCAGGGGAGAAATAGCTGAAGCTCAGAGGACAAATAAGCCCAGTGGGAAGTGTCACTACTGCCTGTTGATCAGCAAAACCTGCAAAGAAGCATCTAAGACCATCCCAGCCAGAGGAGGAGGAGCTCCTAAAGAGGAGTACATGTTCATCAACGCAGAGGAGGAATTCTCTATGAGGTACGGTCGAATAAAACCACAGCACAGGTTAGAGCGTATACTGGATGATAACTGACAGCAGATCTTTACATTTCTAAACATTTAATTCCCCTTCTGATCAAATTTTAATTTGTACAGCAGTTGTCAAAAGAATGTTTGGCCTGAAATGTGATGAAATATCTGAAATAACATTTATGTTTTATAAATAGTTTGGATTGTGAAGCTGAAGTTACATCAACTTCATTGTGCTCCAATTTATTTTATTATAGATTTATATAAACTCAGACAGAACTGGCTTTGTTGTCATTCAGTCAATAGTACATGATCGAACAAAATATAGTTAGCCAGGTCTGTGTGTTGAGATAAAAAAGAGAAAAGAATAAAATATATAATAATAATAAACAGGGTTCCTGCAGGGTCTTAAGTCTTAACAGTCTTGAATTTACAAATCTGCATTTAATACCTTAAAAAAAAAAAGACTTAAAAAAGGTATTAAATTTGATATGGTAGGTCTTAACCCTTAGGGGTCTGAGCCTATTTTGGCTGTTTTTGAGTACTTTTGATATTACTTTTATATACTATATAAAGAAATGTTCATTATACCCATGTTTGGTACAAAAAATATAAAATCAGATTTGAAAAATTTAAATAATTTATTGCATAAATAACACAACAATGCTTAATTAACCTTTTCAAAGACTTTAAAAGAGAGTATTGGTTCAAAATATTAGGTATAGAAAATTAAAATTGTACTAAATTAAAACTATACTCAAATAGTTGACATAAAAGCAGATCTTAACATAGGTGTTTTCTCCGGTTTCCCCCCCTGGTCCTCCCAGGTTCTGCATCCAGTTCAGGTGGGAGTCATCCTCACCCTTACCTGTAATGCTAATGCAGTCTGTGGATTAGAATCCGCAGATTCAGACAGTTTTTTCCGTTTGAAAAAGGACAAAACACGACGAAGATATGGTAAGAAATCTAACGCCCCCCCCCACCTCATTTTCACAATTTACTTGCGTTTTTTTGCTCTGGTTTCAAACCGTCGTATCTCCAGTTGTCTTTGCTCTATCAACATCAAATAAAAAGTGGGAGAGTGTTTCCAGCCAGCACTTTCAAATGCAATTACCCTCAGTGGTCGACGTGACCGACTTCCTACGTTACGTGTTGAAAATATCATGTGATTCAGTCACAGGGCCGTGACTGTGGACCCCTAAGGGTTAAGTTATGTTGCAATAAACTTGTTTGTTGAATTGTGTTTAACATTACTTTGTTTGCAGCTTGGACATTTAACAGACACATTTAGTCAACTAGGGATGTAACGATTACCGGTATAACGATAAACCGCAGTAAAATTGCAGATGGTTAGTATTACCGTTTAAATTCTAATTATCATGATAACTGTGTTTGATTAGGCAAGGCAAGTTTATTTGTATAGCACATTTCAGCAACAAGGCAATTCAAGTTGCTTCACACAGGACATTGAAATGCAACAACAGGGAAAAAGAAAC
The DNA here is from genome assembly GCF_902148855.1 of Sphaeramia orbicularis. Lineage (NCBI taxonomy): Eukaryota > Metazoa > Chordata > Actinopteri > Kurtiformes > Apogonidae > Sphaeramia > Sphaeramia orbicularis. Next base: position 7,508,880 of record NC_043975.1, on the reverse strand, counting down.
ACATTTAAAACATTATAAAAGAAACGTGTAAAAGGTGATTAAAAACAGCAAGTAAGAAAACACATAAAATCCACAAAAAAAAAAAAAAAAACCCACATTACCGCACTTTTAGGGGAGAAAATGCCTATGTAAAGACCTGCTTTTATGTCAAATATTTGAGTATAGTTTTAATTTATTACAATTTTGATTTGACATACCTAATATTTGGAACCAATATTCACTCTTAAAGTCTTTGAAAAGGTTCGTTAAGCATCTGTGTGTTACTTATGCAATAAAGTATATACATTTTTCAAATCAGATTTTATATTTTTTGTGTGTTTTTTGGCCTTTTGATAAAGTAGGTTAAAGTGAAAAAAATAATAGACAGATGATATAGATGAAGTTGTGCTGAAAAAAGATCCCAAACATGGGTATAATAAACATTTGTTTATATAGTATATAAAGGCAAAATCAAAAGGACTGAAAACGGATAAAATAGGCTCAGAACCCTAAAGGTTAATATTTGCATGTTTCTGCAACAGAAGGTACGTTGTGCCAATTATTTTATTTATTTATTTTTAAATACAACTTTGTTAAATTATTTCAGTGTGTGTTTAAGTACTTTTGAACATTTTGAGCATAATTTCAATAATACCGCGATAATAATGATCACCGTGATAATTTGGTCACAATAACCGTGATATGAAATGTTCATATCGTTACATCCTTATAGTCAACTCAGTTCAACCAGACAATTTATATTGAAATTAGGAACCAATTATCGCCAACTTTGCAGCCCCATGAATCAAGGCATTGGAGTAAATAAATACATTTTCCTAAATTCTAGGAGTCACAATTTTTGCCAATATGGTTGTGAAATAGGCATTAAATTCTGTTCTAAGTTTTAAAAGTCTTAAACTTAACTTGTAGAATCCTGTATGAACCCTGTTAAAGCATGGTGTGTGTTCTACTTACAGCAGGCCATCCTCAAGTTCCACTACTCAGTCCAGGAGGAGGCGGACTCCTGTTTGAGCGGCAGGTGGTCCTTCGACGACGTTCCCATGAAGCCGTTCAGGACAGTGATGCTGGTTCCAACTGACAAAATGCCCGCCATCATGGACAAACTCAAAGAATACCTGACTGTGTGAAGGCTATAATAAAAAAATAATAATAATAATAAGGTGTGTATATAAACTGAAGACCAGCGGGCTGATGGAAAGACTTCGAAACCAGAGGGAAAACACTTTGATACCAACAGTTACAGCAGAAACATGACTTCTCCTGTGATTTTTTTTTTTTTTTTAAGATTTTTTTTTAACAAATATATGGCTCAAAAGAAATCACCAATATAATCATGTGAATATGAATGACTTGCCACGAAGAGTCCATACGACGTAGATTTGTATTATATTAAGTTAAAACCATTGAAGGTAGTTGGTAAAAACATGCAATCCTCTTAGAATTTCCTCACGTTTTTCCAAGTCTGATCAGCATTTCAAACATGAAATAGTAAATAAATATTTTAACACCAGCAGATAACTTCATTTCCTTTGTTTTTTTTTTAATGGATTTTGGGTTTTGTTTGATGCATATTTACTTCAAACTGAAAAGATGGCGCCTTATCAAAAGGACAGCTCTGCATAACAAAACAGTGGAAACATCGGTACGAGGTGATAAATGAGGATTCCTGCAGGTTGTGAATGCATCTAAAGGGCACAACTAATATTTTGAGCCCTTTAAAAATAAGAATCAACCCGTCATATCATTTGCTTGGGAGGATGCTTAAAATGCTTAATTCCCTTTTTTTTTTTGCTTAATTCAAGATTTTTTTTTTTTTTTTTGCTTAATTCACGATTTTTTGGTTAATTCAATTTTTTTTTTTTTTTTAATTCAAGATTTTTTTCGCTTAATTCAAGCAAAAAAAAAAAATCTGAACAAGTGAAAATGATCTTGGTAAGATTTCTTGACATTAGATTTTCCAAATCTATTGTCTAAAAATCAGTTCTTATATCTCACTGAAAAGTTACTCTTGAGGTGATTATGTCTGATTTTAAGTGTGATGAGATATTTGGACTAGAAATGAGAAAAATACACTTGGTAAGATTTAGATTTTTTTCCGGTGTGCTCGGACATTTTATAGCAAGAGGAGGATAACTGTTGTCACGGCAACCGACGGGGAGGTAGATGAACACAGTACGGTTGAAATGTGGAATATCAGAGTATTTCAATGAGTGCTCTATAAAGGGTTAAACTCCAAAATCCTAAATAGATGTGAAGTTTGAAGGTGAGTTCATTTAAAGATTATTATAAAAACACATATTTTATGAAAAAATTACAAAATGAGGATGTTGCATTGCTATAAAACTAGGCAGCCAAGAAATTGTTCTATGACAATAAGACTTTTTAATAATTAAACTTTTTTTTTCCACAAAAAAACCCCAGATTTATCCAAAGTATCAAGAATCAGTGCAGTGTTATTGATTCAACTCCATGGGTTTTACTGGTGAATCGATGTTGTAGAAGATGACGGTGTTTCCCCGTTAACTACATCCAAATAGGTCATATCTGATGACCATGAAAAGACGACAAACTGTGTTTTACACCAAATATTACATGTATTCATAGAATTAATGGGTCAACAGGTATTAAACAGTTTAGATCCGTAGTCGGTTTTGGTCGACGGTGGATGTTTGAGTCTTTATGGGTTAAAATAAAAGGTAGTAAATCACTTAAATGTTAAAAAATAGAGAAAAAATCATTTGGGAACTGCCACAAAAGCAGTACTGGGTCTTTCTGTGTTAAACTTCTTGACTTAGCTGTATCCAGAGCAGTGGAATAAATGACCCAGAGCCATGTGATGTAAATTCTTATCTCACTGAATCACACATCGGTCGTATGTTGCGACTCCGTTGTGCAGTCGCTGTTGCTCGTCAGGGGTCTCTGTTTCCCGTCTTTACAGTTCCTGGATCCGTCTGGGTCCAGGATGTCTTGCAGTATGTCTTTGCTTTCACTAGAGGGCAGATTATAGAAGAAATACAGCGGTGCCATTTGGATGAACCTGAAATGACACACAGATTTAGAGATTATTTAGGAAAGGATTTACAGAAATGAAACAAAAAAACAGGTTTATGTCGAGGCCTACATAATCCTGGGGGTGTTTTATCCCAGACTTACACTTGAGGGGAGATTTCTGACACTGTCCTCATGTAGTTGTTGTCCGACAGGGTGTATTCATGGAATATGACCCACTCCGGTAGCCCCAGTTTCTGAGACTGGGCCCCGTAGCCGGACAGTGGGTGGACCTGAGCCATGTGTTTGTGGGTCAGAATGAAGTAGTTCCCAGATCCGTCCACATCTCGAGCAATCTGCACAAAGAAAAGGTACAACAGAGGGTATGAATTAAAGAATGAAATATGCCCAGGCCTTACATGGGCTTATAAGATACCAAAAATATAAACTAAAGACTTCTTCTCTCCTTCTTTAATATCTTATTCTTGCCCCGTTTTATGTATTTGGCTGAAGCTGTTCAATCTGTTCAATGTCTTCTTCTTCTTTTTATTATTATTATTATTATTATTTTACTGGTCCAGCCCACTTGTGATCAAATTGGACTATATATGGACTAAAATGAGTTTGACCCCCCTTGTATAAATGTACATTAAAAAAAAAAAATTATATATATATATATATATATATATATATATATATATATATATCAGTGGTGGCTGCTCATCTTTCAGACAGGGGAAGCTCATTGTCGGCTTACATAAAAAAAAAAAAAGTCAAGTTATTTAAACATACATTCGTCCCTCCGTTCCTTTTTAAGAAAATGGTCAGTGACCTTATCGTACCAAGTAAACAAGAAAACGTTGAAGTTATGTTAAATTGAAACAAGGAAGTCCAATGAGTGTGTTTTATTTACAGTGCAAGAAATGAGCAAGTAATTTCGTAGTGGTTTCTCTGATTTCACAGCAGAATGTGCGACGGTATTAAACTGAACTGTGTCAGTGAAGGAGTAGATCTGAAAACAGCTGTCAATCAAATGGGATTCAGCCTTTCGACTGATCCTCCAATCAGCACGTGGAAGCTTGGCGTCCAGCCCGGCCGAGCTCCGCCCACAGCTCCATTCACCCCCAGAGATGCCGGGCGTCCGGGGGCGGGACAACATCGTGGCATTTATCCAATTACCGTCCAGTTTTGAGGCAATGAAAAAAAACTGTTCCACTCAGTCCCATTGAAGTGCATGGACGCTGAGAGTGTACGGACAAATGCACTGAGCAGAGATGGAATGAGAAAACAGAGACACGGGAATGGAGAAGTGAACAACATGGAGTCTGTGATTTGTGATAAAGCTGATTCTGAACGAACTCATCTGTGAGATGAACGTGTTCTAACACATTTGTAGTCAATGAAATGTCAACACAACCGAACAGATTTACCTCCGCCAAGGAGGTTATGTTTTTGCCAGGGTTTGTTTGTCTGTTTGTTTGTCTGTCCGTTAGTGTGCAACATAACTCAAAAAGTTATGGACAGATTTTGATGAAATTTTCAGGGTTTGTTGGAAATGGGATAAGGAAGAAATGATTAAATTTTGGTGGTGATCGGGGGTGGGGGGGGCCCACGGGGGGGCCACTGATCAGCCTTGGCGGAGGTCTGCGCTCTCCGAGTGCTTCTAGTTAACCGTTTAATTTTCATAATTTTAGGGGAAGCCGAGCTTCCCTTGCAGTCTGAGAAATCGTCTCTGGTATATATATATATATTTGTGTAAAAGTACCTCATCATATACATTGAAAACTACAGTGTCTGAGTGGAGGCTTCGGTGAAACACGTACCTGCATGAAGAACCCGGCCAGCAGAGCTCTTTTAATGTTGTGGGCGTTGGTTTTGGTTCCAAACGAAGGCTGAGAGATGGGAAGTTCGATCCGGTTCAGGATGTCGGTTAATTCAGATCTAATGGCGTCGGCTCTCTTCAGGGCACCGTGGTCCAGGAAATAATCCTTACACCACTTTTCAACACACATACCTGGAAAGATCAACAATACCAATCATGTAGTTATTATCTGAAACTGTTTAACATGAGGCTTTACTTGGTTAAAACTGGTCAAATTTGACCATCTTTGTGTTGATTTGTTATTTCAGTGTGTTATGAATGATAGAGTGATATTAGACAAAGGAAAGGAAAGGAAAGGAAAGGAAAGGAAAGGAAAGGAAAGCTAACATAAGTTAAGTTAAGATAAGCTAAGCAAAGGAGAGGAAAGGAAAGCTAAAGTAAGCTAAGGAAAGGAGAGCTAAGGTAAGCTAACATAAGATAAATTAAGCCGAGGAAAGGGAAGAAAAGCTAAGGTAAGCTAAACTAAGGAAATTAGAGCTAAGGAAAGGAAAGCTAAGGTAAGCTAAACAAAGGAAATTAGAGCTAAGGAAAGGAAAGCTAAGGTAAGCTAAACAAAGGAAATTAGAGCTAAGGAAAGGAAAGCTAAGGTAAGCTAAACAAAGGAAATTAGAGCTAAGGAAAGGAAAGCTAAGGTAAGCTAAACTAAGGAAATTAGAGCTAAGGAAAGGAAAGCTAAGGTAAGCTAAACAAAGGAAATTAGAGCTAAGGTAAGCTAAGGAAAGGAAAGCTAAGGAAAGCTAAAGAGAGGAAAGCTAAGGTAAGCTAGGGAAAGGTAAGCTAACATAAGCTAAATTAAGCTGAGGAAAGGAAAGAAAAGCTAAGGAAAGGAAAGCTAAGGTAAGATAACAATCTAAATTAAGATGAGGAAAGGGAAGAAAAGCTAAAGAAAGGAAGGAAAGCTGAGATAAGATAAGGTAAAGTAACAAAAGATAAGATAAGATAAGGGACATTTCTCAGTTGCCTGCAGTAAATACATATATAAAGTGTTGTCTGTCTGCCTGGCTCTGCTCTGACCTTGCTCTCTCTGTTCTGTTTGAAGGTGTTGTAGATGCTGATCAGGGTGAAGTGGTCTCCTTCAGGGTGCTGGAACTTCCTGTGACAGTGGACGGCCTCGTGGGTCAAACCGGCGCTGGGCTCCAGGAAGCAGCTCGGTGCTAGAAGACGTCAAAGCGTCAGGAGGTCTGAGACAAACTGAACCTACTGGACCTCTCCTGGTTCAGTCGTGTATGTTCACAGAAGGTCTGTGACGTCACTGCTCTCACCTGACAACATGGCTGCGATGGTCAACATCTCACTCACACAGTCGAACTCGCAGGACGCCAGCAGAGCTTTGGCCATCTGAGGGTCCAGGGGGAACTCGGATATGATGATCACGATCTCGGACAGGTTACCGTCGTCGTCTAAAGCTGCGAGGTAGTCCAGCTCCTCCAAAGCCTGCATCAGACCCTCAGGATCTGCATCAAGGAGGAAGGGTCTCAGAACCAACATTCAAGGACTTTTTAGGCCTGTTTGACAAGGGTTTAGTACCCCCCCCCCCCCTCCCAAACTTAATATTTATTTAATTTTGTTCATACAAATATACAAGAAATTTATTTACATTAACATATCCAATCAAACATCCCATATGGGCACACATGAAAGAAAAAAAATAAAATAAAAAAAGGACATCTGCAAATTATTACTTATTTTATTACTTATTACTTATTTCTCTTTTTTTATATATCCATGACTATGATTTTAAATGTTCTTATTTTTCATGCTCTGACTGTAAACAATAATTTTCTACCACAACTAACCATCTGTTTTCTTCACATCTCACTGAGGAAGAAAAATCTCACATTAAACTTTAAGGAAATTTTAATGTTTTTATCTCAAAGAAAAGATGTGTCCCAATATTTTTGTCTATATAGTTTATAAACATCAATATTTCCTTAAGGTTTTAAAGTGAGATGTGAAGAAAGTAGATGGTTAGTTGTGGTAGAAAAGTATTATTTACAGTTAGAACATGAAAAATATTTTAGAAATTTAGAGGTAGAACATTTAAAATCACAGTCATGGATAAAAAAAAAAAGAAAACAACAAACTCAATGTTGAGAGAAATTAAATAAAAACCATCTCAGAGGCATAGAAGCAAATATAACATTTTAAACCAAACTAACAAATGTAATGATATTTATCCCAATATAAAACTATATTATAACATTTGTCATTATTGTTTTGTATCCGCAGACCCCTGTTAGAAAAGAAACACCGAAATTCAACATGTCCACATACTTCTGTCCATATAGTGTGCGCAGCATCCAGATTGTGTTTTATTCCATAAATTTAGAGGGCAATTATAGAAAAAATAGCCCATTATCAGGATGCAAACACAATTTTATCTCTCATAAATTACTCTAACCAGACATAGCATTAAAAATAAAATAAAATTTAAAAAAACAACAGAAAACCAAGTGTATTTTTAACTTTCCATAACTCTCATAACATTCATGGCACATTCTGCAGGTCTGGACTCTTATTACAGCCTTTTTTTTTTTTTTTTTTTTTTAGGCTACAGACTTCCACCTCATTGGACCAGTCTGTCATTTCCCAAACAAGACGAGCTGTACAATCTTTAATGAGCTGTCCTGGTTTTGCCGGTCCTGTTAGGACGGGTCGGGCCCAGACAATAGTCCTTACATGGGCCCTGTCAGCTCGGCTCAAACATGGCTGACTGGACCCAAACAGCCACATGGAGCCAGGCCATTGGGTCGTCCTCTGGCCAAAACACCTCCCATGTACACCTCTGGGGTTTTCAGGAGAGAGAGAGTTCTGTCTGTGGGAACCTGAGAAGAATTCTGCTCTATTTGTTGTAAATACTGATGCAAAGCATTTGTATTTCAATATATTTTAATACTAATATATCAATATATTTTTGAATATTGAAAAAATTTGTAAATATTCCAAAATGGATTAATGATACCCACGCTTAACCCTTACACCCCAAGCCTAAAATGAACCATCTAGACCAGGGGTGTCACACTCATTTTGGTTCAGGGGCCATATTTAGCCCAATTTGATCTCAAGCGGGCCACACCGGTAAAATAATGACTTAATAACCTATAAATAATGACAAATCCAAGTTTTTCTTTTTGTTTTAGTACAAAAAAAAATTAAATTATGAAAATATTTACATTTTACAAAAAAGATGTGAATAACCTGAAAAAACAGAAATTTCATTTGGAAAAATTAATGCAATTTTAACAATATTATACCTCGACTTATTATTTATACATGTACATTTATAAACAATGTTCCATAAACATTTGGTAACAGGCAGAATATTGTTAAAAGTTTGGAGTTTGGAACTAAAATTTGAAAAATTTGTACAATATTCCATCTCTTATAATTAACACAACTCCAGATCACAGTGGATCCATAAATGCACAAAACATTTAGTAACAGGCAGAATATTTTTAAAATTGCACATTTCGGGTTGTTCATCTTGTTCTTATTCATGTATTTATTTGCATTTTATTGTCAAAGAATAGTTTTGTAAATGTAAATATTTTCACAGTGTAATATTATTTTCACTTAAATTTCTTCCATTTAATTTTTCACAAAGAAAATGTGTAGTTGTCATAATTATGGGTTATTGTGTTGTTATTTTGACTGGAGATCACATTGGTCTGTATGTGGAACCTGAACCAAATGGATTTGGACAACCTGGACTGTTCAGGTTAATATTTGCACTTTCAACCTGCGGGCCGGAATGGAACCTTTGGCGGGCCAGATTTGGCCCCCGGGCCGCATGTTTGACACCTGTGATGTAGACTTTTATTTCTTATTTTGACTATTAAAAGGTTAGAAAATATGCTGTGAGTGGTGTCAAACATGCGGCCCGGGGTCCAAATCCGGCCCGCCAAAGGTTCCATTGTGGCACGCAAGATGAAAGAGTAAAAATGAACCTGAACAGTCCAGGTTGTCACAATCATTTTGGTTCAGGTTCCACATACAGACCAATGTGATCTCCAGTAAAAATAACAACACAATAACCCATAAATAATGACGACTACAAATGTTCTTTGTGAAAATGATGTGGAAAAAATTTAAGTAAAAAACTAACATCACACTGTGAAACTATTTACATTTACAAAACTATTCTTTCACAATAAAATGCAAATTAAAGAAATAAAAACAAAGATGAACAACCCGAAATGTACAATTTTAACAATATTCTGTCTGTCACTAAATGTTTATGTAACATTGTGTGTAATGTACAGGGGTTGGACAAAATAATGGAAACACCTTCACCTCAAGATGATAATGCCCCAATCCATACAGCTAGAACTGTTAAAGAATGGCATGAGGAACATTCTAATGAAGTTGAGCATCTCGTATGGCCGGCACAGTCCCCAGACCTCAACATTATTGAGCATTTATGGTCAGTTTTAGAGATTCAAGTAAGACGTCGATTTCCACCGCCATCGTCTCTAAAAGAGTTGGAGGGTATTCTAACTGAAGAATGGCTTAAAATTCCTTTGGAAACAATTCACAAGTTGTATGAATCAATACCTCGGAGAATTGAGGCTGTAATTGCCGCAAAAGGCGGACCTACACCATATTAAATTATATTTTGTTGATTTTTTAAGGTGTTTCCATTATTTTGTCCAACCCCTGTACATGTAGAAATATCACTGGTCAACAACAAATTTATTGTTGAAGTTTTTTGAGCTGATTTAGGATAATTTTGGTGTGCCGAATCCAAAAATCACATTAATTTTGCTCAATCAGGTCAACTTTCTGAACTATGCTACATATTGGCTTTTTAACATTTTTGCTTACATTTATGGGCATTTTCACATCATATGATACAAAATTCTTTCATATTTCTTGCAATAAACGAGTTCTGAAGATTTTACTTTTGCCAATTTATGATTAATGTTTTTTTTAATATTACAGGTGAATGAAATGGCTTCGACTAGAAGATCTTGCAAAAATAAGCCTGACGTATTCTGCTACATCTGCGGTGAATACACCATTGTACCTAACAGGAATCCTGTTAGAAAATGATTTTTTTTCTCTCAAAACCTATTTTGGGTGAGAACTATATAAAAAAATCAACTGATAAAGTCACAAAAATGTCATCAATTTTGTGAGAAGATCAAATTTTTCAAAATCAAATTAGCAAAAAAACCTGACCTGATTGAGAAAATCAGATGTCATTTTTGGATTTAGCGGTGCAAAATGGTCCGAATTCAGCTGAAAAAACCTAGACAACTTGCAAAAAACATTTTTTTGTAACTGTTATGACCCTGGGTCATAATTTGTCTATTTATATGTATATGTATGTGTTTTCTGTTTAGAGTGTGTGTGTTTTCCCCCCGTCCTGTAGGTGTGCTGTGCCCCTTTTGTTTCCGTTTGTTGCAGGTTGCTGATTGGTGGAGCATGATTGCCCAGCCCTTTAAAGATGGCCCTGGAGCTCCCATCCTTGCTCGCTCTTGCCTCCTGTCAGCTCCCAACCCTGTGTTCGTGTGTGTGACCGTCAGTCTTCGTGCTCGTGGAAAACTCCGATTGTTTGTATTTGTAAATAGTTTTTGTTAAATCGAACCTTTTTCTGGTAGGGGAGGTCGGCTCTTTTGTTTTCCCATTTTCTCCTGTTTTGGTTAGATAGTTAGGTAAGTTTTCTGTATTTTATTTCTTGCATTTATTTTGGATTAGGAAAGTTAGTTTAAACTCTACAGATATTTTGTTTGTTGTTTTAGCCGCTCCCTCCCCTAACCCTTCCTTAGTTGTTAAAACAAAAGTAGTAATAATAAATATTGTGAATCTTAGTTTTTGACTGACGTGAGTGCTTGGGAGCTGGGAGGGGACAAAAGTTGAGCCTATTATGTTCGCCCTGGTGAACCCCTAGGCCGGGGCGTAACAGTAACCCAGTGTAATAAGTCGAGGTATAATTTTGTTAAAATTGCACTAATTTTTCACATGAAATTTCTATGTTTTCAAGTTTTTTCACACCTTTTTTGTAAAATGCAAATATTTTCCTAATTTAATTGGGGCTTTTTTGTACTAAAACAAAAAGAAAAACTTGGATTTGTCATTATTTATAAGTTATTAACTCTTTCGGTGCCAGACAGTTAAGGGGCTAATAAGCCTTAAAAGTGCCACAGAATTTGGCCGTTTTTCAGTATTTCGCGTCGTTTTTATAATCGAAGTCTGAATCGTCATCAGAACTCATTTTCTAGCAGATGGGACTGTTTTGACAGATCGCTGTGTTTACGATATTACTACAAAATGGCCATCTAATTTGCATATGATTTCATTCATAAATTCATTCATAAAATTTCCCAAGCGGAAAACGAAACGCGAGCTCTTCCTTGGTCAAAAACCGCTCGGTAACATCCGACCGATTGCTACTTAGATTCAAAACGCACCGAACGCAGCCGATTCATTATTGATCATAATTTGCATAATTTATTCGGTCGCGTGACCTCAAATTCCCGTCTGATTGGTCTCAAAAGGGGGACACAGAAAGAACATCATCAAAATGTGAGGAAGAAATGGGGGTGGATGGTTTGTTTGTACACAAATATAGCGTGTTCTCCAAAGCCGATCTGATCGGCCTGTGGCACTTTAAAGGTTGTATTCGTAAAGCCGACTTAATCAGCCCATGGCATTGAAAGAGTTAAGTCATTATTTTACTGGTCTGGCCCGCTTGAGATCAAATTGGGCTAAATATGGCACCTGAACCAAAATGAGTTTGACACCCCTGACTTAGAACTTTCAAAATCTAGCACTTTTTCACAATTTAGGTCATGTTATAATTCTGCTAAAACAGCTTCTAGTACAGGCGTGAGTGAAATTACCAAAATGACCCAATAAAGCCGATAAAGTGCAGGTTTCAGAAAACTTTTGAATTTTCCCAATTATTCCCAACAATGAAAAAGTTACAGCCGTCCTATCTGCAAATGCACAGGGTGTGTCAGCGGTGACACATCAGGTTTTAAAGAGTTAACCCATTATCAGGCAAGTGACTATTTTTGGTAATTTCCACATACATTACAAGTCAGTGACATCAACAGTTCCAGTGAGGGAACAATCTCAGGTCCAATGTGGTCTCCAGGGTCTGTAAGGTCCACCTCTGCCTGAACAGTGAGTGGACCTGCTTTGTTCGGTACCATGAAGTAATGGTACTAATGTAAGGAATGATGTTCAAAGGGGTCATGTGGATGTGGACAGGGGTCTGGACCAGCACTGATGTTGGACTAATGTTCTAAAAGCCAAGCACCGAACCTGGGGGGACAGAGCTTTCTCCATCGCAGCTCCAACCCTCTGGAACTCCCTCCAACCCTCTATCCGACACTGCTCCGACGCCAACACCTTCAAATCCCTTTTAAAAACTCATTTATTTAAAATTGCTTTTAATGTTTTATCTTAATATTTAATGTTTAACTGTTTTATATTCGTAGACTTGCCTTTTGCACCTGTTTTTATCTGGTTTTAATATGTCTGTTTCTGTTTTTATCTGCTGCATGTAAAGCGTCTTTGAGTTATATGAAAAGCACTATACAAATAAAATGTATTATTATTATTATAATTCTTCTTATTATTAATATTAATATTAATAATAAAATACATGTTCCTTTCATCTTACACGTGCTTTTCTTGTACAGGGTGAGTCAGAAAAAACGCTCTTTTCATTTAAAGAAATTGTACCACTGAAATGGAAATGCTTATTTTTCTTTTGATCATCCAGTCATATTGATGTGGTTATTGAACATGTCTGGCGACTGAATCATTGATTTATGACATAGCATAACAGAGGGAATGTCCATTGTTTATTGTGCACCGAAATATCTGCCAACACAGTTTATGCCACCGTGAATGAAATTGAAATTGTCAACCATTACAGCATGTTACTCGCCATCAAAATGTTTTGTCTCAACGAAGTCGTCCGGCACGACCTTCAACCTGGCTACCATTCAGATTGATGCAAATCTGTGCTCGTTGTCGCATCTCTAACACAGCTCTTCTCGCCATTCGTGTTCGTCGTAGGGCTTGGATTTCAGCCGTGATGCGATTTCGGAGTTCCTGAAGAGTTTGTGGAACAGTCTGATACACACGGTTTTTAAGATACCCCCACAAGAAAAAATCAAGGGGGGTCAAGTCCGGGGATCTAGGTGGCCACTCTCTCTCCTGACCCAAACAGACAACTCGATGAGGAAATAATACCTGCAATCGCTGTGGTCTTGCCATGATGAAAACTCCCTGGGCACCTATGTCCTGAGTGTGAAAGCAAAGCCCCGACTCCTGTAATTGTTGTCAATTTCAACTTTGTTCACTGTGGCATACATTGTGTTGGCAGGTATTTCAGTGCCCAATAAACAATGGACCTTCTCTCTCTTATGCAATGCAATAAATCTATGACTACATCACCAGACATGCTCAATAACCACATCAATATGACTGTATGGTCAAAAGAAAAATCAGTGTTTCCGTTTTAGCAGTACAATTTCTTTAAATGGAAAGAGCGTTTTTTCTGACTCACCCTGTATTTTCACCCCACCTCCCAAAGGGGAGGCAAGGGGTATTGTTCATGGTTCAGTTTGTTTGTTTGTTTACACTTTATTGGTTGAATTCATACCAAATTGGGTTTATAGATTGCCAATGACCCAGAATAGATGTGATTACAGTTTGGGAAAGTAGGTGAAAAGTTCAAATTTCTTAATAAATTTTTCAATTCTTTTTTTTCTCCTATTTACTTATAATGGGGGAAATTTCACATGTCTATAAAAACATCAATTTTGTTTCAATTTTCTTCAAACTTGGCACATATATATATAGAGGCAGTTGATATGCTGACATCAGCACACGCATAGACATGACATCAGCTGGATCGATGCCAAAATAAGATACAAGCTGCACTGTTTCTTTTAAGTTTAAAGATTTTATGTTTTATCTATTTATCAGTTTTTTTTTCTCATGCCTATACTTTTCGTTGCTTCCCTGCTGTAATGCTTTTAATGTTTTATGTAAAGCACTTTGAATTGTGTTGTACATGAAATGTGATATAAACCTGCCTTACCTTGCGCCTACAATATGTGCAAGGGGCGGGGTTTGTTGTGCCTGGCACCACTTGTTTATATTTACTTCTTAGATTTTTTTTTTTTTGCCACATATTTAGTAAGGAACCAAATATGGTAACTTCATTAACCTTGATTTTCTACGTAATAAAATATTCTGAAATATTTTGTAAAAGTAATAAAGTCTTGTTCTGTCCTCCAACAAGAGACTAAGGTTGGAATGTTGACTTTCAGAGTATTTCTATAAGGGGTTCATGGTATTAGTACCTTTAGTGACTATAGTAAAGTGTCTGAATACTTCTTTTTTTTATTTTGTGTCTGAATACTTCTTTTTTTTATTTTGTGTCTGAATACTTCTTTTTTTTATTTTGTGTCTGAATACTTCTTTTTTTTTTTGTTTTGTGTCTGAATACTTCTTTTTTTTAAATTTTGTGTCTGAATACTTCTTTTTTTTTGTTTTGTGTCTGAATACTTCTTTTTTTATTTTGTGTCTGAATACTTCTTTTTTTTTATTTTGTGTCTGAATACTTTTTTTATTTTGTGTCTGAATACTTCTTTTTTTATTTTGTGTCTGAATACTTTTTTTTGTTGTGTGTCTGAATACTTCTTTTTCTTTATTTTGTGTCTGAATACTTTTTTTATTTTGTGTCTGAATACTTCTTTTTTTTTATTTTGTGTCTGAATACTTCTTTTTTTTGTGTCTGAATACTTTTTTTTATTTTGTGTCTGAATACTTCTTTTTCTTTATTTTGTGTCTGAATACTTCTTTTTTTATTTTGTGTCTGAATACTTCTTTTTTGTGTGTCTGAATACTTCTTTTTTTAATTTTGTGTCTGAATACTTCTTTTTTTGTGTGTCTGAATACTTCTTTTTTTGTGTGTCTGAATACTTCTTTTTTTTAATTTTGTGTCTGAATACTTCTTTTTTTTGTGTCTGAATACTTTTTTTTAATTTTGTGTCTGAATACTTCTTTTTCTTTATTTTGTGTCTGAATACTTCTTTTTTTTGTTTTGTGTCTGAATACTTCTTTTTCTTTATTTTGTGTCTGAATACTTCTTTTTTTTTGTTTTGTGTCTGAATACTTTTTTTTTTTTGTTTTGTGTCTGAATACTTCTTTTTTTATTTTGTGTCTGAATACTTCTTTTTTTATTTTGTGTCTGAATACTTCTTTTTTTTGTTTTGTGTCTGAATACTTCTTTTTTTTTGTTTTGTGTCTGAATACTTCTTTTTTTTTATTTTGTGTCTGAATACTTTTTTTTATTTTGTGTCTGAATACTTCTTTTTTTGTGTGTCTGAAAACTTCTTTTTTTTGTGTCTGAATACTTCTTTTTCTTTATTTGTGTCTGAATACTTCTTTTTTTTTGTTTTGTGTCTGAATACTTTTTTTTTTGTTTTGTGTCTGAATACTTCTTTTTTTATTTTGTGTCTGAATACTTCTTTTTTTTTGTTTTGTGTCTGAATACTTCTTTTTCTTTATTTTGTGTCTGAATACTTCTTTTTTTATTTTGTGTCTGAATACTTCTTTTTTTTTGTCTGAATACTTCTTTTTCTTTATTTTGTGTCTGAATACTTCTTTTTTTATTTTGTGTCTGAATACTTCTTTTTTTGTGTGTGTCTGAATACTTCTTTTTTTTAATTTTGTGTCTGAATACTTTTTTTTATTTTGTGTCTGAATACTTCTTTTTTTTGTGTGTCTGAATACTTCTTTTTTTGTGTGTCTGAATACTTCTTTTTTTGTGTGTCTGAATACTTCTTTTTTTTGTGTGTCTGAATACTTCTTTTTTTTTAATTTTGTGTCTGAATACTACTTTTTTTGTGTGTCTGAATACTTCTTTTTTTTAATTTTGTGTCTGAATACTTTTTTTTAATTTTGTGTCTGAATACTTCTTTTTTGTGTGTCTGAATACTTCTTTTTTTATTTTGTGTCTGAATACTTCTTTTTTTTTTGTTTTGTGTCTGAATACTTCTTTTTCTTTATTTTGTGTCTGAATACTTCTTTTTTTATTTTGTGTCTGAATACTACTTTTTTTTTTGTTTTGTGTCTGAATACTTCTTTTTCTTTATTTTGTGTCTGAATACTTCTTTTTTTATTTTGTGTCTGAATACTTCTTTTTTTTTTGTCTGAATACTTCTTTTTCTTTATTTTGTGTCTGAATACTTCTTTTTTTATTTTGTGTCTGAATACTTCTTTTTTTTGTTTTGTGTCTGAATACTTCTTTTTCTTATTTTGTGTCTGAATACTTCTTTTTCTTTATTTTGTGTCTGAATACTTCTTTTTTTATTTTGTGTCTGAATACTTCTTTTTTTGTGTGTCTGAATACTTCTTTTTTTTAATTTTGTGTCTGAATACTTTTTTTTATTTTGTGTCTGAATACTTCTTTTTTTTGTGTGTCTGAATACTTCTTTTTTTTGTGTGTCTGAATACTTCTTTTTTTGTGTGTCTGAATACTTCTTTTTTTTGTGTGTCTGAATACTTCTTTTTTTTAATTTTGTGTCTGAATACTTTTTTTTTATTTTGTGTCTGAATACTTCTTTTTTGTGTGTCTGAATACTTCTTTTTTTTATTTTGTGTCTGAATACTACTTTTTTTGTGTGTCTGAATACTTCTTTTTTTATTTTGTGTCTGAATACTACTTTTTTTGTGTGTCTGAATACTTCTTTTTTTTTATTTTGTGTCTGAATACTTTTTTTTATTTTGTGTCTGAATACTTCTTTTTTTTGTGTCTGAATACTTCTTTTTTTTTATTTTGTGTCTGAATACTTCTTTTTTTTGTGTCTGAATACTTCTTTTTTTATTTTGTGTCTGAATACTTCTTTTTTTGTGTGTCTGAATACTTCTTTTTTTTATTTTGTGTCTGAATACTTCTTTTTTTTTGTGTCTGAATACTTCTTTTTTTTTTATTTTGTCTGAATACTTCTTTTTTTGTGTGTCTGAATACTTCTTTTTTTTATTTTGTGTCTGAATACTTCTTTTTTTTTGTGTCTGAATACTTCTTTTTTTTTATTTTGTGTCTGAATACTTCTTTTTTTTTATTTTGTGTCTGAATACTTCTTTTTTTTTGTGTCTGAATACTTCTTTTTTTTAATTTTGTGTCTGAATACTTCTTTTTTGTGTGTCTGAATACTTCTTTTTTTTATTTTGTGTCTGAATACTTCTTTTTTTTATTTTGTGTCTGAATACTTCTTTTTTTTTGTGTCTGAATACTTCTTTTTTTTAATTTTGTGTCTGAATACTTCTTTGACCACAGTTGACTCAGTCTAACCTGGTCTGTCGATGAAATCACACTGTCCGAGGCCGGCGATCTCCATCCTTTTTAGAAACAGGACAGTAGGTGTGATGTTGGACTCCAGGATCTGAGAGGACGTCTCTGCAGGAAGACGAGGTTCCTCTGGATACAGACAGAAACATTTACCTGATGGAAGGAAAAAAGAACACAATCACCACAAAGTTAAAACACAAACACTGACTGTGACCTTTGGTTGAATAGGTGAAGCGTCGTCCAGGTGACGGACGCTCAGACGGACCTGTCGGAGCGGACAGCTGCCTGCGGACGTCCGCCTGACACCGGCTGATTGGCTGAAGCGTCTCAGAGTTGGCTCTGATCCTGGGATTGTACACCTACGAATGGAAGGCAAATGAAAACAGGCACATTTCCCATTTAAGGTACAGACGGGGACAAATTAAACCTCAAGAATGATTTTAAGGCTGTTGAATCTCCTGTATTTACTTTATTTTCCTAATGTGTTCTAACACTTACATGTCAGGGATCATTTAATTCAGGAAAAAGGTAATTTAAAGTCCCACATTATCTGAGAATCAATGAGTCCACCACAATATTTATTTATTTATTTATTTAACTGAGAATTCACACAAAACCTCAAGTGTTTTTTTCTTGTACTTTCATAGTCTTACACTTGAATATACAATTCATCTGGTATATATTTTCCGTAAAAAACAACCAAAAAAACCCCATGTTGATTAAAAAGGTATTAAAACCTTTAAACCTGAACTTTTTCTAGGATTACAAACTCTAAAATTTCTAGATTTGATTCAGTTTAAAACAGCATAGCAAATATTTAAAGCAAGACATAACATTCTTCCAAAAAAAAAAAAAAAAAAAATACAGAAATTGTTTTCAGAGAGAGAAGGAGGATATAATCTAAGAGGGAAAGTGAATTTAAAAATGCATTGTGTCAGAACAACTGGAAAAAAGAATGTGTTAAATTATGGAACAGTAACAGATGAAATAAAGCAAAGTAAAAGCAGAAATCAATTTATTTATTTTATTTTGATTTTTAAAAAATATAATAATAACACTGGTCAATAACAAATTCATTGTTTAAGTTTTTTGAGCTGCTTTAGGATAATTTTGGTGTGCTGAATCCAAAAATCACATTCATTTTGCTCAATCAGGTCAACTTTCTGAACTATGCTACATATTGGCTTTTTAACATTTTTGCTTACATTTATGGGCATTTTCACATCATATGATACAAAATTCTTTCATATTTCTTGCAATAAACGAGTTCTGAAGATTTTACTTTTGCCAATTTATGATTCATGTTTTTTTTAATATTACAGGTGAATGAAATGGCTTCGACTAGAAGATCTTGCAAAAATAAGCCTGACGTATTCTGCTACATCTGCGGTGAATACACCATTGTACCTAACAGGAATCAAGTCACAAGTTTCATAAAGTGTGCTTACCAATCTTATTTTGGTATTAATTATTATATTTTGTGAGAAGATCAATTTTTTCCAAATCAAATTAGCAAAAAAACCTGACCTGATTAAGAAAAACAGATGTCATTTTTGGATTTAGCGGTGCAAAATGGTCCGAATTCAGTTGAAAAAACCGAGACAACTTGCAAAAAACATTTTTTTGTAACCCAGTGTAATATATAACAAAGAAATCAGTTTAAAGGAATATATAAAATACAATTTTTACAGAAATATAAGGATGAGGAACAGCAGTTTAACCCTGGATGGTAATGGAAGGGTTTGAAGAAGGAAATCCAGCTGGACTGTTTTGTGCTCTTATGTTTTCTATGGTTTGTTATAACTTATGTTCTTTTTCAGTGACTTGGTGCTGACCTCTTCTTTTTTATGGATCGTATATGTTAGTTATATAAATGTGGGGTACGACAGTATAAACTCAGCTTTTTCCTGCTCCATTTTGGACTTAACACCTTGAGGAGCCACAATGAAGTAGTTCAACTTTGTGTTCTTTGCCTTACCTTTGAATTTTGTTTCTACTTATGTTTGAAAGAAACTTTAACTTCAAACCCTTGTAAAAAAAAACAACAACAACAAAAAAAAAAACAGGCATGTTTAGGCATAAAAAGTTCCAGGATCCTTTATATTGGTTGTTCTTTATATTGTTGTTGATGATGATGTAAATATGTAAATAATATTACATTTTAAATCCTAATTCTATATTTATGTAAATATTTAAATAAATGCCAAATTTCTTATTATTTTCTTTACATTTTAATTTTTTCACTTCGTTTGTGTTTTTTTTACTACCCGTCTTTCTCTCTGCGCTGTATTTTTGCTGCTGTAACTGTGAAATTTCCCCCACAGTGGGATAAATAAAGTCTTATCCTAGCCTCTAATTTCTTACCGATCAGAAGATTTATATGACAAAAAAAATCCTCATGTACCATTTTCTTCTGGACTCCTGTGTCAATGATGAAGTTGACGGACTCTGCCGGCCACCACATGTCCTCCCCTTGTGGCGCCGACAGGAAAACCCTCCTGGACATTCTGGCGTCCGGTTCCTCTATCAGGATGGGCAGTAACCCTCGCTGGGGCGGGTTCAGAACCACAGGAACCATCGGACCCAGCTCTGCCCCCAGCCTGGTGCCTTCCCTCTGGAGGATGCTCCGGGCACAGTCAACCTCCTGAAGATAAAGCAAAAAAATACTGAAGATTAACCCTTTCATGCATGAATTATGAGAACTTCAAGATTTTTGAACTCCAGACATTGGTGACCTTGAGTTTGACCCTTCAAGGTCACTCAAGGTCATGAACCCAAATGAAAGTCCATATATGACTTCCCATCAGTGCTCAATAGTAACTATATTGATATCTGTAACCATGTCTGTGTTACAAACCATCAAAATATTGAGCATGAGAAGTAAAGGCAAATGTTTAATATTTCAAAAATTCAACATCAAAATTCTTAAAACTGTACAGAAAATTTGTAGACAATTTTAAATTAATCTGACCAGTAGTTTAGTCAGAGCAGATGTTTGGAAAAAATTGCTTATGAAGAAGAGTCTCTATGTAATGTTCTAAATCATGAATGGGATTAAAGTAGTGGA